>NC_057405.1:34427177-34727177 GCF_019320065.1 Cervus canadensis | reverse complement strand
TGGGATTAACATATATGTACTACTATGTATGAAATAGGTAAACAACAAGGATTGTACAGCACAGGGAACTACACTCAATATCTTGTAATAACCTATAATGGAAAGGAATCTGAAAAAGTATAATATATACACATATATATATACACACACACACACATGCACACACATAACTGAATCACTTTGCTGTACACTTGAAACTGACACAAAATTGTATATTAACTGTACCTCAATTTTAAAAAAGTGCCCTCAGAGCCTCCCAGCTGGTGCTAGTAGTAAAGAACCTGCCTGCCAATGAAGGAGTCATGAGACGTGTGTTTGATCTCTTGGAGGATCTTCCCAACCCACTCCAGTATTCTTGCCTGAAGAATCCCATGGACCGAGGAGCCTGGAGGGCTACAGTCCATAGGGTCGCAAAGAGTCAGACACGACTGAAGCAATTTAGCACACACATACCCTCAGAGCAGTAGAGGAGACAAATAAGTGCTATAAAAGCCCCAGAATGGAAAGCCAGAGGGTGAAAGAATTTTTTTTTAAAAGAGAAAATGCTTGAGCTGCACATAAAGGGGAGAGATTGGGCAGCTCATGGTGTCTCCTTGGGCCTCTTCCTTATGAAGAGAGTGCCCAAGTTATCCAGGAATTTCTGGGCTGCAGTTGAAACCCTGCCTTATTCTGGTGGCCCCCTTTCTCTGAAAACCTTCTGTAAGGTTGCTCAGCGGTAAAGAATCTGCCGGCAGTGCAGAAGACCTGGGTTTGATCCCTGAATTGGGAAGATCCCCTGGAGAAGGGCATGGCAACCCACTCCAGTATTCTTGCCTGGAGAATCCCATGGACAGAGGAGCCTGGTGGGCTACAGTCCATGGGGTCACAAAGAGTTGGACGTGACTGAGCATGAGCACCTCTGTAATAGGACTGCAACACAGAAAGGAGAAGTTTCTCCCCTTCATGGGGAAATAAAGAAAACTTGTCATTCTCTCCATACATTTCTCCATTCGTTTAAGTGTGAAACAAACATTCATGTCAATGAAGTACTAGGCCCTGTGCTAGATGCTGGGAATTTAAAGAGACAAGAAACTCAGTCTAGAGAGAGAGAGAAGTGAGGTTGTTGCTCATCGTGTGCAACTCTTTGCAATCCTGTGGACTGTAGCTTCCCAGGCTCCTCTGTCCATGGAATTTTCCTGGCAAGAGTACTGGAGTGGCTTGCCATTTCCTTCTCCAGGGAATCTTCCCGACCTGGGATTCAAATCTGGGTCTCCCACATCTCAGGCAGATGCTTTACCCTCTGAGCCAGAGAGAGAGAGAAAGTCAAAACGTTAGTCTGTTTATAAGAGCTCTATTGGAAGTGTACTCGGGGGCAGGGGGAGCAGTGCTGGTGTGACCAGTTTTCCCAGTTTATCTGCTACTGTCCCCATTTTGGCACTAAAAGTCCCACATCCTAAGAAACTGCTCAATCCTGGACAAACCGGGACAATTGGTCAACCAAGCTCCTAGCCACAGAATAGGGCCCCCTGATGCAGCCTGGGGTAGGGCTGGGAGTATAGTCGTGTTAGAATTTGATGTTCAAGCATAAACTTAATGAAATACTAGATGAACGAGAACAGGGAACATTTGTGAAGGGAATGAATTTAGCACGTGGGAACCAGATGATGCTGAATTATGCTTAGGAAAATCCCGGCAATGTGCCCGGAGTTCATGTGAAACCATCCCCAGCATGTTTACTAACCACAGAGTTTATTTTTTAAGCTGAATCTGATAGCAAAATCTAAGTTTCCTGATTTCTTTTTTCCAGTTGCTCGTGCCCTGTGAGTGCCAAGTCAGTTCAGTCCTATTCAACTCTTTGTGAGCCCATGGACTGTAGCCCTCCAGACTCCTCTGTCCATGGGACTCTCCAGGCAAGAACACTGGGACTGGGTTGCCATGCCCTCCTCCAGGGGTCTTCCTGACCCAGGGATCGAACCTGCATCTCCTGCAGCTCCTGCATCAGGCAGATTCTTCACCGCTGAGCCACTGGGGGCAGAACTTCATAAATTCAAGCCCGCTGTTTGTTCATCCCTGTGCCTCTCTCTGCTCCCCTCATCCAATTTGTGCTCCCATAAAACGCAATGTTCACATCTCACTTCTCAGCAAAAATATGAGATGTGTTGAGTGAATTCACATTAATAATATTTTAGCTAACAACACTTCGAAGAGCTCTACAGACCATTTACCAAGGAAACTAAATTATTTCGAATGCTTGTGTCAAAATAAATGAACCAAGGCTTTTCTGATGTAGCAGCCTAACATTTTATTGTGGGTATAAACACAGCTCCCCCCTCTCCAAAATTCAGCAATCCTTTATTAGGTTCTTTCTTCATTAGGGTGAAGAAAACATGTCCTCCTATGGATTTTTCCATAACTTCTAGTGGTGGAATAGGGCATCTGTTTCCTAAAGTAATTTAAACTAACATGAAACGCTTTTCTAATAATAAAAAAGTGTCTTAAGAATAACTTAGAATTATTGCAGATGATAAGCAGAATTTATTAAGGTTATAAGTCAAAGAGAAATGTTGTGTTGTTGTTATAATTAAAGAAAAAACCTTTAGAGGTTAATCTTTTCCCCCATATTTTGGCTTAGCAATTGAGTTCGGGTTTTTTTTTCCTCTCCTAATAGGTTCTCTTTGGTTCCAAGGTATTCCCAGCTGCTGAGAGTCACAAATTCTGCCTGAATAGCAGGGTGACCTTTTCAGAGAGCAGCCAATGTTTGTAAGCTCAAGTACAAAGAAAATCAAGTTTACTGACTCTATGCTAGAGGAAGAAGAAAGCTCATTCAAACCAGCCCTCTCTCACCCACTACTCCCATCCCTACCAGAGTCCCCCAACTCCTTCCTCTTCATCCTGCCTGACCTTACTGGACCAGTAGAGTGGCCAGCTACAGGGATGCCATAATTCACTCAGGCTCTTTGATGTCTTTAAAATTCTGTCTCAGTTTCCGCTTGTCTTTTTCGGGCAAAGAAGCAGCATCTGGCCTCTCCACTCTATGGGATGTGGCTGTCTGCTCCTGGGAAGGAGGATCAAGAGGTAGCCATCCTCGGTTAGGAAGGCAGGTGACCTGGGTTATGCCTGCCTACTGCCAGCCTCCCAGGTTACTTTTGGTCTGTATCTGACCAGATGTCCTCAATTCCCTAGGCCTGAATACACTTAACCTTGCTTCTCCAAACTGCTTTGCATTCCTCACCCACCCCCAGATCCTCTCCATTCTCAGCTCTTAAAAAAAAAAAAGAAAAAGAAATCACAGACACTGCAGTTATCACACATCTTCTGACTGTTCATCACAGCTTTGCATGCTCCTTTCAAATCATCTCTTCCTTTCTTCCCCTTCTTTTTAACCTCCCAATTCTGCTTTTTGGCAAACAACCAAAGAAGATTTCTCTGTGCAACTTAAAAGAAATATTACAAGACAAACCTTCTCCTGGTAGAGAGCAATGGAATGATTTGCATATATAATCTCTTCCTGTGTCTCCTGCTAGCTAGCATGGGCCTTTTCGTCTCCAATCCTCATGGTCTAACAAAAGAATAAATTACAGCACTACTGATGGAACATTAAACCGACAGTCTTCTGAGGCACTGGGAGTTTTAATGGAAACCAAAGAAAAGTCAAGATTAGACAATTTCTTTTAAATGTATTTCTTTTTTCCTATATGCCCTCTCACGTATTATCAATTTTCTGACCTTCTTATTATTCAGTTTCCTAGCTGCCAAATAACACATCTAAAGCTGCTTTTGAGCCAATCTCTCATCAATGGAACTGTACTTGTTGTTAGAGAATTAAGGTATTGGCAAATTGGTTACAAGGTGTTTAGGCTTATAATTTAAAGGTTTAGTTAAATTAATAAATGATAGCAATTTCAAGGACTGAATGGATTCCCTTAATATTTTGCCTCCTTCCGATTTCGTTGAGATGGGAAAACTGAAAATAAAGGTGTCTATATAGTGCCATCTAGTGGCAGAGATGTTTAAAAGCTGTGGAGAAGGAAATGGCAACCCACTCCAGTTTTCTTGCCTGGAGAATTCCATGGACCTAGGAGCCTGGAGTTGGTGATGGACAGGGAGGCCTGGCGTGCTGCGATTCATGGGGTCGCAAAGAGTCGGACACGACTGAGCAACTAACACACACTTTCACTGAGGGACTGATTAAATGAACCTAGAAAACTGCTGCTATTAATATTAGGGTCTGATTTTTAGAATCTCCAGGCTTGATTCTAGTTTTGTTTTACCTTCTATCAGTCAGTTCAGTTCAGTTGCTCAGTCGTGTCCGACTCTTTGCGATTCCATGAATAGCAGCACGCCAGGCCTCCCTGTCCATCACCAACTCCTAGAGTTTACTCAAACTCATGTCCATCAAGTTGGTGATGCCATCCAGCCATCTCATCCTCTGTCGTCCCCTCCTCCTCCTGCCCCCAATCCCTCCCAGCATCAGGGTCTTTTCCAATGAGACAGCTCTTCACATGAGGTGGCCAAAGTACTGGAGTTTCAGCTTCAGCATCAGTCCTTCCAATGAACACCCAGGACTGATCTCCTTTAGGATGGACTGGTTGGATCTCCTTGCAGTCCAAGGGACTCTCAAGAGTCTTCTTCAACACCACAGTTCAAAAGCATCAATTCTTCGGTGCTCAGCTTTCTTCACAGTCCAACTCTCACATCCATACATGACCACTGGAAAAACCATAGCCTTGACCAGACGGACCTTTGTTTGCAAAGTAATGTCTCTGCTTTTTAATATGCTATCTAGGTTGGTCATAACTTTCCTTCCAAGGAGTAAGCGTCTTTTAATTTCATGGCTGCAGTCACCATCTGCAGTGATTTTGGAGCCCCAAAAATAAAGTCTGACACTGTTTCCACTGTTTCCCCATCTATCTGCCATGAAGTGATGGGACCAGATGCCATCATCTTAGTTTTCTGAATGTTGAGTTTTAAGCCAACTTTTTCACTCTCTTCTTTCACTTTCATCAAGAGGCTCTTTAGTTCCTCTTCACTTTCTGCCATAAGGATGGTGTCATCTGCATATCTGAGGTTATTGATATTTCTCCCGGCAATCTTGATTCCAGCTTGTGCTTCTTCCAGCCCAGCGTTTCTCATGATGTACTCTGCATATAAGTTAAATAAGCAGGGTGACAATATACAGCCTTGACACACTCCTTTTCCTATTTGGAACCAGTCTGTTGTTCCATGTCCAGTTCTAACTGTTGCTTCCTGACCTGCATACAGATTTCTCAAGAGGCAGGTCAGGTGGCCTGGTATTCCCATCTCCTTCAGAATTTTCCACAGTTTATTGTGATCCACACAGTCAAAGGCTTTGGCATAATCAATAAAGCAGAAATAGATGTTTTTCTGGAACTCTCTTGCTTTTTTGATGATCCAGCGGATATTGGCAATTTGATCTCTGGTTCCTCTGCCTTTTCTAAAACCAGCTTGAACATCTGGAAATTCACGGTTCACGTATTACCTTCTATGGGGATATCCAATCATGGGGACCCTTTTTGGTGTCATTGAGAAAGTTTTAATCTGCTTAGTGGAGAGCCAGAAAAACTGTGAAAATCCTGAAGAATTGCTGCTGCATTGCTGTTTTAAATTTAAACTTTATTGCCACTTCACTTCTGATTGTAAAACAAATTCTGCTGAAAAGAGAAAAATGTTAATAATCTAAGAAAACAGCAATGATCATACCACTGAAAATACAAAGATGCTCTCCTGTTCCAACTCTTCTCACTTAAATCTATTGTTCTTAAATGCTAACTATGTGAATGTGTACAAAGGTTTAATCAGTTATATTTATGAAAGAGATATGCTTTTACGCAGACAAGACCAGAGTTTGAGAAGCTGGCCCCTGCTAGCAAAGTTCAGAATCAATAAACAACCCTCCCTGCACCCCTCCACACACATATAGAAAGAAAGAAAAAATTAGAAAAAATGAAGCCAAATCAGAAACTATGGTCTAATTTATTTGTGTTTCCAAGGCTCTGCATGCCCTTTTGAAGACTGATCTTGCATTTGGAACTGAGGTGGGCTTTGCTTTGTGGGCTTCTTCCAAGACCAGAATTCTATGTTGCCCCAAAGTCCTTCTGGCTTTCTCAGAGGGCTCTCTTCTGGTAGCAGCACTGAGAAGCTGATCAGATCTGCATGCGTCAGTCATCACGTGCTTCCTAGCCGCTGACAGAGGTTGCTCCTTACCATGCTGACCTCAGAGACCTCAGGTGTGTTTCTCAGGCCCCCTTCCTGCTGGACTTGCTTGCTTTCTGTCTTGGTCTTGTGGATAAACTGACAAACACGAATGTCAACTGAAATATAAGACAAGCTGTGCAAGTCTAAAATGTTTTGAATAGGAGGTGCTTGAATGAATGAATGACTCAGCCCTCATAGAATGTCTGCTGAGCTACATATCTGTTGAATCGGGGTCAAGATCCCTAATTTCTCTAAATATCTCATCATCAGGGCATTTCTTCTTTTTTTTTTTTTTTGCAATTTATTTTTATTAGTTGGAGGCTAATTACTTTACAATATTGTAGTGGTTTTTGCCATACATTGACATGAATCAGCCATGGATTTACATGTGTTCCCCATGGGAAGACCCAGAGGCGCATTTCTTCTTAAAGAAGTTTGGTCTTCCTCTCATGGTTCCCTGACATTTACAAAAGGACATCTTTGGTCTTAATCTTTTCTTTTTTTATTAATTTATTTTTAACTGGAGGATAATTGCTTGACAATGTTGTGTTGGTTTCTGCCATACATCAACATGAATCAGCCAGTGTTTATACATATGTTCCTTCTCTCCTGAACCCCCCTCCCACCTCCCCCTTAATCTTTTCTTCACTGAGGTACTGTTAACTGTGAAAATGAATACGATGAAAATGAATGTTTCAGGGTAGAGGCTTTTAGAACACGGATTTTACTGTCATTTTGCCATGTTAATTAGAAAGAGAGTAACTGAATGAGGTACACCTGTCTAAAGCAGTTTTCAGTTAAAGAGGACTCAAAACCTCTGTTCTGAATTTTGGCTAAACTACTATAGAATTTGCCTTTTCAGAAACAGGATGCTAGTCTCTTGATCTCTGTGGTTTTAGAATCCCTCTACTGCCCTAATTCAAAGGCTTCCATTTTGTTGATGGCATTAGCAGTAGTCTCATAATTGCTGGTTAGAATTGACATGCGGTGAAGTTGAAGTGGTTGTTGGGCAAGTTGTTGTTAAAGAGTTTTAAATTAAATACCAGTTTGGTATCTGGTGTTCTTTGAAAGGGCCAACCTTCCACAGCAGGAATTTTAGTGGAAGAATGCCAAGCCGTGCTCACTTTTTGTCTCCCTTCCAACCCTCTCCAGTGGTGCCAAGTTTATTACGGGTTAGAAACTGAGCAGGATCAAGGGCTTCATTTCTAAAATGTAATCATTTAATGTTCATATAATTTTATGAGGGCAGTTTAATTGTTTCATAATTACATAACCAGAACACAGCAACGATGCAAAGTTGTGATGAATGCCCTGTCTTACAACCCTAAATATACCTCCCCATCCTCCACCCCCGCCACCCCCGCTTCAGAAGTCTTAATCAAATCACATATGGAGATTCAATTAAACTAATACCTAGTCTGTGTTGGCATCTCTTTCTCTTCTCTCTGTGTGGGCGTTAACTCAGAGTTTTCCTGGGCATATAGTAAGAAAAGCCTTCCTCCTATGTCCTTCTGGTTTCTCTTAGTGCTTGAACTTTCTGGTAACCTGTTAGACACTATTTTATGCTGCTCTTAAAAGTAGAACCATGAGGGACTTCCCCAATGGTCCAGTGGTTAAAACTTTGCCTGTCAATGCAGAGGGTGTGGGTTCAATCTCTGGTCAGGGAACTAAGATCCCATATGCCGAGGGATACAGCCAAAGGGCTGGGGGAAAAAAAAAAAGTAAAATCATGAGACTCAGTAGTAAGATGCTCCCCTAGGAATCTCTCTCTCTCTGCAACTAGAGGACACATAGATGCTAAGCAATGGGCTTCATGCCCTCCCTTCCAAATAACTTTTTTCACATCCCACTCATCATGGAAAGGTGTTTGGAACACAGAACTGGGGCACTGATCCATTTCTGGCACATCATTTTATTAATGAACAAAATAGCACCTAAAACAAATTCTTGCCTACAGTAGAAGATATCTCCTGAAGAGAGTGGACTAGTTTAACCAGGAACTAGAGCCATTCTCATTACAAGGAACTTAGGACTGGCAGGAACTATAAGGTTGTTCCAGTTTTGTAAAACTAGAACAAGTTGTGTTAGTTGCTCAGTCCTGTCTGACTCTTTGCAATCCCATGGACTGTTGCTCACCAGGCTCCACTGTCCTGGGATTCTCCAGGCAAGAATACTGGAGTGGGTTGCCAAGCCCTTCTCCAGGGGATCTTCCCAACCCAGGGATCAAACCTGGGTCTCGCACATGGCAGGCAGATTCTTTACCATCTAAGCCACCAGGGATCAGTTCGGTTCAGTCTCTCAGTCATGTCTGACTCTTTGCAACCCCACAGACTGCAGCACGCCAGGCATCCCTGTCCATCACCAACTCCCGCAGTTTACTCAAACTCATGTTCACTGAGTCTATGATACCATCCAACCATCTCATGCTTTGTCGTCCCCTTCTCCTCCTGCCTTCAATCTTTCCCAGCATCAGGGTCTTTTCAAATCAGTCAGTTCTTCACATCAGGTGGTCAAAGTATTAGAGTTTCAGCTTCAGTGTCAGTCCTTCCAGTGAATATTCAGGACTGATTTCCTTTAAGATGGACTGGTTGGATCTCCTTGCAGTCCAAGGGACTCTCAAGAGTCTTCTCCAACACCATGGTTCAAAAGCATCAATTCTTCAGCACTCAGCTTTCTTCACAGTCTAACTCTCACATCCATACATGACTACTGGAAAAACCATAGCTTTGACTAGACGGACCTTTGTTGGCAAAGTAACGTCTCTGCTTTTTAATATGCTGTCTAGGTTTGTTATAGCTTTTCTTCCAAGGAGCAAACGTCTTTTAATTTCATGGCTGTGGTCACCATCTGCAGTGATTTTGGAGCCCCCGCAAAAATACAGTCTGTCACTGTTTCCATTGCTTCTCCATCTATTTGCCAGGAAGTGATGGGACCAGATGTTATGATCTTAGTTTTTTGAATATTGATTTTTAAGCCAACTTTTTCACTCTCCTCTTTCCCTTTCACCAAGAGATTCTTTAGTTCTTCTTTGTTTTCTGCCATAAGGGTGGTGTCATCTGCATATCTGAGGTTATTGATATTTCTCTCTGCAATCTTGATTCCAGCTTGTGCTTCTTCCAGCTCTGCATTTCTCATGATGTGCTCTGCATATAAGTTAAATAATCAGGGTGACAATATACAGTCTTGATGTACTCCTTTCCCGATTTGGAACCAGTCTGTTGTTCCATGTCCAGTTCTAACTGTTGCTTCCTGACCTGCATACAGATTTCTCAGGAGGCACGTCAGGTGGTCTGGTATGCCCATCTCTTTCAGAATTTTCCACAGTTCGCTGTGATCCACACAAGTCAAAGGCTTTGGCATAGTCAATAAAGAAGAAATAGATGTTTTTCTGGAACTCTCTTGCTTTTTCAATGATCCAGTGGATGTTGGCAATTTGATCTCTGGTTCCTCTGCCTTTTCTAAATCCAGCTTGAACATCTGGAATTTCATGGTTCATGTACTGTTGAAGCCTGGCTTGGAAAATTTTGAGCATTACTTTGCTAGTGCGTGAGATGAGTGCAATTGTGCAGTAGTTGGAACATTCTTTGGCATTGCCTTTCTTTGGGATTGGAATGAAAACTGACCTTTTCCAGTCCTGTGGCCACTGTTGAGTTTTCCAAATTTGCTGGCATATTGAGTGCAGCACTTTTAACAGCATCATCTTTTAGGATTTGAAAGAGCTCAACTGAAATTCCATCACATCCACTAGCTTTGTTTGTAGTAATGCTTCCTAAGGCCCATTTGACTTCCAGGGATAGTAATGGTTTATTATTTACTTGTTTGTTTGTTTTTGGCTTTGCTGGGCCTTCATTCCTGTGCATAGACTTTCTCTAGTTACAGTGAGCAGGGTCTACTCTAGTTGTGGTGTGAGGGCTTCTCATTGCACTGGCTTCTCCTGTTGCAAAGCACAGGCTCTAGAGCTCTCTGGCTCAGTAGTTGTGGTGCTCAGGCTTAGTTGCCCAGTGGCACGTGGGACCTTCCTGGACCAGGAATCAAACCCGTGTCCCCTGTGTTGGCAGGCAGAGTCTTACCCACTGGACCACCAAGGAAGTCTTATTAAGCATGTCCGTGATTCCAAAAATATATTTCTAGAATATCTAGGTTTCTTATAAAAATTTCTTGGGTTTTATGGACATAATTAGGAAATAAAAGGACATTTCATCTTATGAGACAGCTTCCTACTCTGAGAGCTCTAAGGGACCCACGACCCCTCTAAGAAACCCACAACAGTTCTCATCCACAGAGGAAATTTTATGCTTCAGGTCCTAAAGAGAGGACTTCCCTGGTGGCTCATTGGTAAAGAATCTGCTTGCCAATGAAGGAGATAAGGATTTGATCCTTGGGTCAGGAAGATGCCCTGGAGAAGAAACTGGCAACCCACTCTAATATTCTTGCCTGGAAAATCCCGTGAACAAAGGAACGTGGCAGGCCACAGTCCATGGGGTCGCAAAGAGACAGACATGACTTAGTGATTAAAACTACAACTAAAGAGAAGGTGATGGATGGATAGGGATGAACATAAACAGATATTTGTATCTTCACAGCACTGGACTAGAACCCAGGTTGTATTGTCTTAAGAAACAATTTAGCTTTGTATTTTTAAAAAGGGGGGGGGGGACAGAGTGATTTCTGTGTGTTGGGGATAGGAGTGAGGCAGATGTGTGGGCAGAAACTGAGAAGGAAGGACAGATATTATGGGCTTCACTGGGAAAGCCATCCAAGCCTGCTTTAGACATCAGTCTCTGCAAGACGAGACCTCGGTGCGAGGCAGTATAAATGCTGCTGACAACCCGGGTCTGAGGACTGGGGCACCAGGAGTTTCCATGAGGTGCCTGCACTGACTGTACTTAATGCTGGGGAACTAGACAGTCTGCAGATAGATCCACCTGTCTGGGAACAGGAGTTCTCTGAGGCCTTGTCTCATCTGTGTACAAATTACAGTGCTGTAAAATAGTTCACAGACACTGAAAGGCCCAGGGACCCAGTCATATCAGCTAATTCACCTAGTTTCCCATTAGTGTCACCCAGATCTTTTTGGTCCATTTCAATGTCTTTCCACAATTTTTTCCTACATTGGCAATCATGGAAATAAGAGATTGTTTTCTGAGGCTCCCCTGAAGCCTATTCATCCTTCAATTCGTTTACAAATAACTCAATTTAAAAGTTTATTCTGAGAGGGATCGGGTGGAGAGAGGGGTGGGAGGGGGGATCGGGATGGGGAATACGTGTAAATCCATGGCTGATTCATGTCAACGTATGGCAAGAATCACTACAATATTGTAAAGTAATTAGCCACCAACTAATAAAAATAAATGGAAAAAAAATAAATAAAATAGTCAAACTCAAAGAAGAAAAGAGTAGAATGGTGGTTGCTTGGGGTTGTTGAGGGGTAGGTAACAGGAAGATATTAGTCAAAGTGTATAAGAATGGTTATAAGATGAACAAATTCAATGTACAGCATGATAACTGTAGTTAATAATACTGTACAGTATACTTGAAATTTGCTATGAGAATAGATCTGTGTTCTCACCAAGAAAAAAGTGTGTGAGATAATGAACATGTTAACTTGATTCTGGTAATGATTTCATAATATTTACATAATGAACATTAGCTTGATTCTGGTAATTATTGCATAATATTTACATATATAAAATCATCATATTGTACATTTAAATAGGTAAGATTTTTATGTGTCAATTATATCTCAATAAAGTTAGGAAAAATTAAAAAAAAAATAAAGTTTATTCTGATCTTCTCAACTGATTGTAGCTCTCTCTTATATTAATAGCTCCACAATTCCCTTGTCTCTCTCTCTCTCTGTTTTTCTTAAATATATATTTTAAAATTTTTTTATTTGGCTGCACTGGCTCTTAGCTGTGGTGCTCAGAATCTTTAGTTGCAGAATGTGAGATCCTAGTTGCGGCATGTGGGGGTCTAGTTCCCAGAGCAGGGATCAAACCTAGGGCCCCCTGCATGCCTTGGGAGGTGGCAGAGTCTTAGCCATTGGACCACCTCCCTTATGTCTCTTTTATGGCAATATTTCATTTTACTACCAGTAAATAAAAAAAATTAAACCTTTGGAGTGTGGGCTTTATAATGATTTAAATGAACAGAAGTCCTTCATGGTCATCCTTATGAGAAGATTTTACTATGATTTCCTCCAGTGAAATTAGAAGTTTAGAAAAGTTTTCCCATAAAAAATGTGAATAAAAGTTTTTTTTAAAGATTTTTTAAGAATGCCTTTTATTTTTTGAAGTTCAGGTTAGATCCTGATCACCAGTTAATCATTTATGGATTGGTATTACCTCGAAATCATTTTTAGGTCATTCGGTATGTAAACAGAGTTTATTTTTATTTTTTTATTAGTTGGAGGCTAATTACTTCACAACATTTCAGTGGGTTTTGTCATACATTGATATGAATCAGCCATAGATTTACACGTATTCCCCATCCCGATCCCCCCTCCCACCTCCCTCTCCACCCGATTCCTCTGGGTCTTCCCAGTGCACCAGGCCAGAGCACTTGTCTCATGCATCCCACCTGGGCTGGTGACCTGTTTCACCATAGATAGTATACATGCTGTTCTTTTGAAACATCCCACCCTCACCTTCTCCCACAGAGTTCAAAAGTCTGTTCTGTATTTCTGTGTCTCTTTTTCTGTTTTGCATATAGGGTTATCGTTACCATCTTTCTAAATTCCATATATATGTGTTAGTATGCTGTAATGTTCTTTATCTTTCTGGCTTACTTCACTCTGTATAATGGGCTCCAGTTTCAGCCATCTCATTAGGACTGATTCAAATGAATTCTTTTTAACGGCTGAGTAATATTCCATGGTGTATATGTACCACAGCTTCCTTATCCATTCATCTGCTGATGGGCCTCTAGGTTGCTTCCATGTCCTGGCTATTATAAACAGTGCTGCGATGAACATTGGGGTGCACGTGTCTCTTTCAGATCTGGTTTCCTCAGTGTGTATGCCCAGAAGTGGATTGCTGGGTCATATGGCAGTTCTATTTCCAGTTTTTTAAGAAATCTCCACACTGTTTTCCATAGCGGCTGTACTAGTTTGCATTCCCACCAACAGTGTAAGAGGGTCCCTTTTCTCCACACCCTCTCCAGCATTTATTGCTTGTAGACTTTTGGATAGCAGCCATCCTGACTGGCGTGTAATGGTACCTCATTGTGGTTTTGATTTGCATTTCTCTGATAATGAGTGATGTTGAGCATCTTTTCATGTGTTTGTTAGCCATCTGTATGTCTTCTTTGGAGAAATGTCTGTTTAGTTCTTTGGCCCATTTTTTGATTGGGTCATTTATTTTTCTGGAATTGAGCTGCAGGAGTTGCTTGTATATTTTTGAGATTAATCCTTTGTCTGTTTCTTCATTTGCTATTATTTTCTCCCAATCTGAGGCTGTCTTTTCACCTTACTTATAGTTTCCTTTGTAGTGCAAAAGCTTTTAAGTTTCATTAGGTCCCATTTGTTTAGTTTTGCTTTTATTTCCAATATTCTGGGAGGTGGGTCATAGAGGATCTTGCTGTGATTTATGTCGGAGAGTGTTTTGCCTATGTTCTCCTCTAGGATTTTATAGTTTCTGGTCTACATTTAGATCTTTAATCCATTTTGAGTTATTTTTGTGTATGGTGTTAGAAAGTGTTCTAGTTTCATTCTTTTACAAGTGGTTGACCAGTTTTCCCAGCACCACTTGTTAAAGAGGTTGTCTTTTTTCCATTGTATATCCTTGCCTCCTTTGTCAAAGATAAGGTGTCCATAGGTTGTGGATTTATCTCTGGGCTTTCTATTCTGTTCCATTGATCTATATTTCTGTCTTTGTGCCAGTACCATACTGTCTTGATGACTGTGGCTTTGTAGTAGAGTCTGAAGTCAGGCAGGTTGATTCCTCCAGTTCCATTCTTCTTTCTCAAGATTACTTTGGCTATTCGAGGTTTTTTGTATTTCCATACAAATTGTGAAATTATTTGTTCTAGTTCTGTGAAAAATACCGTTGGTAGCTTGATAGGGATTGCATTGAATCTATAGATGCTTTGGGTAGAATAGGCCATTTTGACAATATTGATTCTTCCAATCCATGAACACGGTATGTTTCTCCATCTGTTTGTGTCCTCTTTGATTTCTTTCATCAGTGTTTTATAGTTTTCTATGTATAGGTCTCTTGTTTCTTTAGGTAGATATACTCCTAAGTATTTTATTCTTTTTGTTGCAATGGTGAATGGTATTGTTTCCTTAATTTCTCTTTCTGTTTTTTCATTGTTAGTATATAGGAATGCAAGGGATTTCTGTGTGTTAATTTTATATCCTGCAACTTTACTATATTCATTGATTAGCTCTAGTAATTTTCTGGAAGAGTCTTTAGGGTTTTCTATGTAGAGGATCATGTCATCTGCAAACAGTGAGAGTTTAAAACACTGCCTTCAAAACTAGAAACAATTGCACTGGGACCCAGAAGGAGTTGGCATCCTTGCATAAAAGACACTGGGTAGCAATCATTTATTCACTAAAGGGGTCTAGAATCCCAGATTAAATCACTCACAGTTTTGATTCAATTAGCTTTTGATTCAGTACCTGTGTCTTTAATGACAAAGTTATTCCAGAAAAAGTTGAGCCCTGGAAAAGTTTTACCTAGCTGAGATTCCCCTCAAGGGAGGATGTGAGTCACACAGTACTTACACTGGCAAATAAAACCACAGTGCATGTCTGCTCCCTGCAGATTTTAATTTGCAGCAACAATAAGCTGCAAGTAATGGGCCTTAGGTTAAATGGTTGAATATAAAGTTCAAATCAGAATTAAAACATCTTGTCTTGAAGACGATGAGGTAAATGTCAGAGGCCAAATGTTCTGAGAAGCCTTACAAAAATGACCACCCCCACCCCCCACCCCCACGACAATCTAGATAGGGGCTTCCCAGGTGGCTCAGTGATAAAGAATCTGCCTGCCAATGCAGAAGATGCAGGTTCGATCCCTGGGTCAGTAAGATCCCCTGGAGAAGGAAATAGCAACCCACTCCAGTATTCTTGCCTGGAAAATTCCATAGCCACAGGAGCCTTGTGGGCTACAGTCCATGGGGTTGCAAAAAGTGGGACACAACTGAGCGACTGAACACCAGCACTTTCTAGATAGCCTGGGTTTATCTCCCCGCACAGATACCTTCGAGTGAATCTTTTCACTTGAATTTGTTATTTCAATCCAGTTTGTACCTTGCACTCACAATCCCAGGGGGCAGGGACAGCAAATACGACCAGGAGAAAAAATTAAGTTGTCAAAGCATGAATTTGCCAATTGATTTCTCCCCTTGGAGTACACTTGCATCTCTAATACAGTGCTCCCTGCCTTTCCCCCTCTTAATTTATTCTTTCATGCTTATGTTGTTGTACTTATTCATTCATGTTTATTTAGTCATTCCTTCAACCAACGAATACCTGTTGTTGAGTCAAGGTATAGAATAGAATCTCGGCTATTTCTTACTGGAGATGCTATTGGCATTTTGAGAGAGAAAGATCTTTTTATTTATTTGGCTGTACTGTTTCTTTGTTATGGCACGCAGGATCTTTAGTTAGAGGGTCTAGTTCCCTGACCAGGGATTGAACCCGGGCCCCTGCAGTAGGCACTCAGAGTCTTAACCACTGGACTGCCAGTGGGAGATAAATCTTTGAGATATTCTTGTGCTGGATGGTCCCATAGACTGCAAAACATTTGTCATCTCTAGGCTCCATCCACAAAGCAGTTTGTTCTTACTCCCTGAGTATCCTAACCCCACTCCCCACTTCCATTTCCAAACATTGCAGAAGAACCTGGGTATGATGTCTCATGGGAGGGTATCAGGATGAATAAAACAAGGTTGTGGGCCTCGAGAAGTTGGCAACCTCAGAGAAAAGCAGATGAGTAAATACAGTACAGCTTGACACGTGATATGAGGAAAATAAACACAAACTAATGACTCCCAGAGGTATTCAAGAAGGCTTCTCAGAAGACAAAATGTTTGAGCCATGTCTTGAGACCAAATAAAATGCTTGAGAACAAATAAAAATGAGCTAGATGAGGATTTCTAGGCATCACAAGAGGCCCAAGGGTCATGCCAGAGTTCAGAAAAGTGCTTTGAAAGAGCTACTCACAAATTCATCATGACTGGTGCATGGAATTGGAGTTGGAGGGAGCGTGACTAATAAGCTAGGAGGTGTGATTGTGAGGAGGCTGTCACAAGCTAGGCTCCAATACTTAGACTTTATCATGGAAGTGACATCATTAGGTCTGAATTTCAGAAAGGTCACCCTGGAAAGGTCTCTGGGATGTAGATTAGAGGAAATAAGACTAGAAACAAGGAAAATCATTTTATGAGACTGCTGGAGTAATTCAGGAGAGAAATGAAAAGTACTTAATGGATTTCAGTGAATAATACATCAATGGATACAGTAAGGACTGCCAACACCCTCCAGTCAAAGACCACCAGATACATATGTTTAGTTGAACAAGTTGATTTTATTACTCACTGCAAAGGAATGTGAACACTCACCATGAGGAACCAAGGGGTGTTTATATAAGAGGGTGTAGAAGGAAACTATTTATTGGATTTGAGCTTTATTGGATTAGTTGGGTAATTTGAGGAAAAGTGTAAGGAAATGAGGGGTTTACTCACTACCAAAAAGTGGGGGCAATTCTATGCTTGGATGTCTCAATAAATTATATCTATTGGGAGGGCAGACTAGAGGGAAGATTGTAAGGAGGTAGTAGTCACTCTTCTTAGCTGGAGGAGGGTGATGATTGATATCATGTGTATTGCAGGGACCTTACTTTTGTCTCACTTTATTATGGTTTCCACTGTGTGAAGACATCAAATGTTTAGTTGTGTTCGGTGGCATGAATTGGGGTGAGTTTTGTTTGTTTTTTGAAGAAAGATATTTGACCAATAAGCCAAGGAGAAGTGCTCAGTAGAGAGTGAACTGTGAAGGAGGGAGAATAATGCAATGAGAATCCAGCAGACAGTAGAGATCAACATTTTCATTTGTGAATTACACATAATTGTTTAATTTCTTCTAGTAACACCCATCAGTCAAGATAAAGGGCAGTGGAGGACACTGTTAGTTATTTCTTTAGTGTGTTATTTCCCTCTTTCTAGTAGATACTGATTTCTATTTGGGATCCATGAGATTCTAGGGAAACTAATTCCCTTTCTAGCACCAATATGGGAACACAGAACAGAATTGAAGATTATCAGTTTATCTGAATTACCTGGCCAGAGTGACTGGCTCAGTGGTGGGCACACAACCTAGGACTTTTACCATGAATGCTGGGACACATATTTGTTTTTTCCCTGCTGGATATGATGGGAAAAAAATATTACTTCAAAATTTTAGAACCCTAAGGCTTCCAATGGCTTCCCAGGTGGCACAGTGGTAAAGAATCTGCCTGCTGATGCAGGAGACGCAACAGACATGGGTTTGGTCCCTGGGTCAGGAAGATTCCCCAAGAGTAGGAAATGGCAACCCACTCCAGTATTCTTGCCAGGAGGATCCCACGGACAGAGGAGCCTGGTGGGCTGCAGTTGGTGGAGTCACAAAGAATCGGACACGACTGAACAACTGAACATGTACAAGGCTTCCAGTGGGATAAAGTAGATCACATACCAAGGAGCAGGAACAAGCATGACATCAGAATTGTCAGGAGCACTGCTGCTCACCAGAAGGCGCCTGGCCTGAGAACAAAGCCAGCCCCAAGGAAGGCCACATGAAATGACAAAGGGAAGCTTGGTGTTGCTCACATCATTTGAGCTCTAAGATGAAGCCGTGTTGGAAGGCAGTTTTACCTTCGGTCTTCTCAGTTCAGATGCCCTTCATTATTTACACAAGTGTGTGTTCATCTTCCCGTTAGTTGTTATCTTGTCTCCAGCATAACTAAGGTAAGGAGTGAAGAAGGCTGAGCTGTAGGTTGACCCAGGATTACCACTGAGTTTGAGGCAGGCATGTGCCCCAAGAATTCAGGGAATTAAAAGTCATCACAAAGGACTTCCTTGGTGGTCCATTGGTTAAGAATCTGCCTTGCAATGCTGGGGATACTGGTCAAAAGATCCCCAAGTGCTGCAACTAAGACCCGACACAACCAGATAAATAAATACTAAAAGAAAAAAAAATTTTAAGACTGAAAGAAAATGAAAAACATTTTCTTAAATGAAAATATTTAAGAAAGAATGATAAATGAATGTAGACTCCATAGGCTTAAAAATATCTGGTCTTCCTCCACTAAAATTTTCCTTTTCTCTGTCTTGTCTTATTAGGGCCAGAGTCCATATTTTTCATGCTATTATCTAATTTGATTAAAGTCAAATAAAAACTATTTATAAGTATTGCAGCGTTAAATTTTGTGAGAATACAGAAGTCTAGGTTCCTGTTTCTAGTCCTTCTGCTATATATAATAAGGGTGTTAACATACACACAGGGGCTTCCCAGCTGGCCCTAGTGGTAAAGAACCCACCTGCCTCGGCAGGGGACGTAAAAGGCGCAGGTTCGATCTCTGGGTCCGGAGGCTCGCCTGGAGGAGGGCATGGCAACCCACTCCAGTATTCTTGCCTGGGAAATCCCACAGACAGAGTAGCCTGGAGGGCTACAGTCCATGGGGTCGAAAAGAGTCAGATGTGACTGAAGCGACTAAGTACAAACACACTCACACACACACACACAGCATTCACCCATTCACTTATTCAACTCTTAAAAAGCAAGACAAGGCAAAATGTGAGAACGGCCTCAAGTGAATTTTACAGATGGCAAGTGCAATGGGATTTGAGAGGACGTAGAAGGCAATCTGTGCAGTTCAGCTAATGTGGGGTGATTAGAGGAAATTCCCCGGGGCTCCCTTTTCTCTCATGTAATCTGTTAGCGTGACAGGGGGCAGCAGGCTCAGTCTGTTTCTGATGTGATGGATGAGGAATCTTTTACTGGCTCTGTGACCTTGAGCAAGTCACTTAACCCCTTACAGCATCATCTTTTTTATGATAAACCTTTTGATTGTAAGTCCCTACTTCTTGCTCAGGATTTATTGCTGAGAAGCAAAATCATAATTGGAAACAAAGGATGTTAAAGTAACTTCCAAACTGGAAAACACCAAAGAAAAATAGGCAATGATGGTGATAACGAATGGTGGACCTCAGCTGGTCTAGAGGTACCGTGACTATGATACTATTTACTATGTTTTGCTTTGTTTTTGTCTTTGGTCAAAAATCTAAGTATCTAATGGTGGCAGCTTTAGAAGACTTGAAAAGAACAAAGCTGTGAAGAAGAAATTGCCACACAAGTCGTACCATGTACCTCTCTGTCATCTCCATTTGGGGGCAGGTCCATTGGGCAATGATGTAAATTTTTAGGAAGTGTTTATTCAGCTGCATTTTATCCACAAACCTAAAACTGGAATCAGGAAACAGATGTGCATGAACAATGACCTTTTCTATATGGGACCAAAGAAAGCTTCCATTCAAATGAGGTTATTCACGTGGCTCTGCTTTTATAAACTTCGTAAGTTAACTTCTTCACATTAAAGGCTGAGCAAATTAGGAGCAAATTGCCAACACCAGCAGGGATCCAAATCCACATACACATTGAAGGCAAAGCAGTCCTAAGGGTTATGGGGAAATGAGGTCCTTAAGATCTGGGCTGTCTTCCTCCTCCTTTAACTTAGGCCAAGATCATTTCTCTGAGTCTTACTTCGTTTTTCTGAACTGTGTGTTTCAGTCTGTTCTCTTGCTTTCTCCTCTGGTCCTGTGCTGGTCTTCTTGTCCGCTCCTGATCTGCTTACAGTAGAGGGCAATTGTGCAGCTCCCTGTAGTATCCCCCTTTCAGAGCCCTCACTTAACGTTGTGCTTAAAAGCAGGGAGGAGCTTCCCAGGTGGCGCTAGTGTTTAAGAGTCCACCTGCCAATGCAAGAGTTGTGGGTTCGTTCCCTGGGTCTGGAACATCCCCTAGAGTAGGACGTGGTAACCCACTCCAGTATTCTTGCCTGGAGATTCCCATGGACAGAGGAGCCTGATGGGCTACAGTCCATGGGGTTGCAAAGAGTCAGACGCAACTGAGCAACTGAGCACAAAAGCAGAAAGTTTTCCGAGGCTTAGTTTTCCTTCCATCTGAGAACCAGGATGGGTCACTCAGGGGGTTTAGGGAGGGCTGTGCTGCATAGCGTGAGTGAGCTATAGAAGAAAAACCCACATTCTGGACATGGAAGACATGCCAGAATTCTGGTTTCTTTGGGATTTCAGAATAACAAAAAACCTCAGAAAGGGAGGGCCACCGACTATTGCAAGTTCCAGTTCTCTCTGCTTCTAGAGGTAACCAAGCAGCTACATTCAGGCTCAAAACAAAGAAATTCTTGAGGGATATTGTGTAACCTTATTACATTCTAGCCTGATATCAATTTCTCAGTGGTTTCAGTGGGTAGAGATATGCTTTAGGCTTTGTTGATCACCCTTTTAAGTCTCTCAGAAAATTAAGATATGCAATTGAAACCCTTGAAATAAGAACTAGCCAGCATTCAAAAGTGCAAACAACAGAGCCTGCATTGTTTAGTTTAAGCCTAAAAGGAATGTATTAAGATGTTGGGCACCTTATAATTTCTGAGAGAACCTTTATAATTGGGTTTATAGGCTACAGGGCCTGTAATAATTGGCTACTGGGTTATCCAGTGAAGACTGTATCTCTCTTGCTTCTGGACAGAGGAAAGGAAGCTTGTTCTTTTGCAGTGTCAACAATGAATATGCAACTCAAGTTCTAGGACCTTCACCCTAATTACCTTTGAAATCTGAATGCTTTTTCTTTTTAAACTTTCTTTCCATTTCTTTACTTTTTAGAAAATATATTTATTTTTTATTTTGCAGTAATTATAGATTCCCAGGAAGCTGCAAAAATAGCTCAGGGAAGTCCCTTATACCCTTCACCCAGTTCCGCACCCCCCCAATAATTACATTTTATAGAACTATGCTGTGCTGTGCTTAGTCACTCAGTCATGTCTGACTCTGTGACCCCATGGACTATAGCCCACCAGGCTCCTCCGTCCATAGGGATTCTCCAGGCAAGAATACTGGAGTGGGTTGCCATGCCCTCCTCCAGGGAATCTTCCCAACCCAGGGATCGAACCCAGGTCTCCCTCATTGCAAGTGGATTCTTTACTAGCTGAGCTACCAGAAAAGCCCTTATATAGCTATAAACCTGTGTACAGGTCTGTGCAAATGTATAGATTTTTTACTGTCTGAGCCACCAGGGAAGTCCAAGAATATTGGAGTGGGTAGCCTAACCCTTCTCCAGGGGATCTTCCTGACTCAGGAGTTGAACCAGGGTCTCCCTCATTGCAGGTGGATTCTTTACTAACTGAGCTACCAGGAAAGCCCTTATATAACTATAGCACAAATCAAATAAGGAAACTCACTTGGTACCATCCATGGCCCTTATTCAGATTTTGTCACTTTTACATGTGAATTCATTTATGTGTCTGTGTGTAAATGTGTCTGTGTGTACTGGTCTGTGCAAATGTATAGATTTGTATAACCATCCCCGGAATCAAGGTACAAAACTGATCCATCACCATAAACATTTTCTTTGTGCTGTCCTTTCATAGTTATACCTACTTCTTCCTGTTGCTAACCCCGGCAACTATTAATCTGTCTTCGTCTCTGTGTTTTTGTCATTTCAAGAATGTTAAGTAAATGCAGTCATGTATGATATTTTAAGATTGACTTTTTTTCCCACTCTTTTCACTCAGCTTATTGCCCTTCAGATCCATTTAAATTATTGTGTAGTTAAGAATGAACAGTTAGTTCCTTTTCATTATTGAGTAGTATACCAAGGTATAGATATACCATAGCTTATTGAACAATTCACCCACTGAAAGACATTGTGGTTGTTTCTGGTTTGGAACTTTTACAAACAAACTTGCTTTGAGTATTCACGTAGTTTCCCTGATCCACTTTTAAACCAAGGTCTTCATCACATTGACCCACTGACCCATTGGAGGTAGATCTGCTTGATAGAACTCAGACCAGAGTGTGTGCCCAAGGTTCCTGACAGACCTCCCTTATCGTTATTAATCCCTATTGGTCATTTAGTATGATTAGTACAATTTCAAACATATACAAAGTATATATAATTTTCTCCCAATTATTTTTATTAGTTGGAGGCTAATTACTTTACAATATTGTAATGGAAAGTATATATAATTATATATATATATGATTTTAACATATACAAACTAGAAATATATAGAGATTTTACCATACACAATAATTATGTACATATACAATTTCTAACATATACAAAGTAGACAGAAATGTAAAATGAATACCCATGAGCATCACTGAACTTCAACAGTATTGTGATTCTGCCAAGTCTTTCACTCATATCTCCACCTGCTCTCCCTACAAACACTTGATTATTTTGAAACAAATCCCCAAGCTATAATTTTATCTGTGAATATTTCAGTATGTATCTCCAAAAATGAAGAACTTAAAAAAAACATAACTAAAATGTCATTATCCCAATGTCATACTCTGGGTTCTTCCAGAAACTCGTAATATAACAAAGACTTGAATGCAAATAGTCTGTTTGAGAGAAGGAGCCCCATTAGGGAAAAGGAGGAAGTGTGACGAAAAAGGGAAGGCTGTAAGTTAAACATGGGTAGAAAGCTGCTCTGGTAAGCATTAACTCCTCAGCACTTGCAGATAAACAAGGGCTGACCAAGACTTCGGCTGACAGAGAAAGCTCTCAGGGAAGAAATGCAGATGCAGACAGCAAAATTCTGGATAGCATGCACCTTACTAGTAAGGGTGAGTGACTATGGGACCTGGGAACTTACTCTACACAGGCATAAAAACACTTTAACAAGTAATCAGCCAGTGTTCAGATTTCCCCTAGTGTCTCATCATTTTTAGCATCTTACGTGTCCAAATTATGATCCAAATCAAGGCCATACATTGTAATTGATTTATACAATTTGTTTGAAAATTCAGACTAATTATTTATTTAAAAGATTTATTTATTTTTGGCTGTGTTGGATTTTTGTTGCTGCGTGTGGGCTTTCTCTAGTTGCGGTGAGCAGGGGCTACTCTTCATTGCAGTGTATGGGCTTCTCACTGCAGTGGCTTCTCTTGCTGCAGAGCACAGGCTCTAGGATACTTGGGCTTCACTGTTGCTGCTCTTGGCCTCTAGAGCTCTGGCTCAGGAGTTGTGGCACATGAGATTAGTTGCTCCGCAGCATGTGGGGTCTTCCCAGATCCGGGATGGAACCTGTGTCCCTGTGTTGCTAGGCAAACTCTTAATCACCTACACCACCGGGGGAGCCCCTGAGTTATACAATTTTTAAGTCAATTTTCCTCTTTTTATTTTGAAAACTTTAAACATGCAACAAATTTGGAGGAGTTTTACTGTGAACTACAGTAAACATTTTTAATATACTTCCCTTATCACATAGCTATCATCATTTATCTTTATCTCCAAATTATATTTCTTGATACATAGTAAATAGCAGGCATTAATTTACACTTAAATATTTTGGCATAAAATCATTGCTAAAGTTCATATTATTTACTATTTTTTTCCTCTTGAAGTAACATTTAAACAATGAAATGCACAAATTTTAAGTGCATATCTGTTGTCTTGACAATGCATACAGTTTTGTAATCCACACCCCTGTAAAGATACAAATTTTTTTTTTTTTAACCAACTTGGAAAGTTTTCTTGTACACTTTCCCAGACAATATCTATCCCTAATTCTTCAAGGCAGACCATCTAACCCAATGTTGTTTATAATGTTTTCTAATTTTCCTTCTAATGTCTGTAGGATCTAGAGTGATGACTTCACTTTCATTCCTGATACTGGTAATTGGGGTTCTTATTGAGAGATAATTACCCATGGGTCTCTGTTACCTGAAAACTAGGTTTACCTCTTGATGGATATTGAGTCAAAACACACAACCAGGCCAAAGAGCGGGAGAAAGAATTTATTACTTGCAGCAAGTAAGAAGAATACCAGGAATTTTCCCCAAAGCACCATCTCCCTAAATAGCAAAATTGCCAAGGGTACATGTATATTCAATGAAGGGATTGGGATGGCATATTCATATTCCTGAAGGGGCTTGAGCAGAGGAGAATTCAGCACAGAACTGGGGCAGCGGTTAAGAGAGTCCAAGTTTGGTTGGCTGAAGCAGTCAGGAGGATCAGAAAAGGTCAGCCTTTGTCATTCCTTAGGTTCCAGTTGATCTGGTGGTTGAAGGCTGGAGGGAGCTTGAATTCTGCAAAGGAGCTCAAGCATGCCTCAGGCTAGTCATTACCATTAACTGGTAGTCTTTACAACTGATTTATTATCTCTGCTATTTTCACTTCTCTTGCCTGATATTAGTAATTTATTCCTGCATTCTTTTGTTCCTTAAAATTATAATCTCTGAGCCCTGTTGAAGGACAAGCACTGTGCAGGCTTAGGTCACAGAATGGCTTAGGCCCAAAATGGCTTCTCTTGTGTAAGAAACGCCTTACCTGGTTCTCTGTCTCCAGGAACCCCCACCTTATCTACTTATATGTCTTCATGTTTCTGCACATCTTGTGAGGAGGACACTGACAGCCTTTGTCCTCCACTGTCTTCTCAAGGTCATTTGTGTTGGTATAGCAAACAGCCTTGGTAAATAGCAATAGTGGCTTTCTCTGGAGCAGAGGACATGTTTGTTTACTATTTAGTATAATAAAGGCAATTTCTGCTTCAGGGATAAAAACAGGTCTACTTGCAATACATTTTAAAATACTGTTTCCCTCAGCTTGGCGTTCCTTAACTGGGATGCTGACTCACTAACATTTGTAGCATCTACCTGGGCCACTCTGTCATTCCTGATGGATTTGGGGACCAAAAGTGAAACTGTGTACCTCTGATTTGGAGTTGAAGCCACTCACCAGGACTTGAACCCAGCCGAAACCCAGACTGACACTTGAATCCACAGTCTTTTAATTGAGTTCACACCAGGTCTCAGGACTAAATGAAGCTCAGGTTCTTGATGTCTCATTGCAAAAAGAATTCAGTGAGAGACAAAGTGATAGGGTAAGAAGTGGATTTATTTAGAGATAGACACACTATTCAAACTGAGTGTAGGCCATCTCAGAAGGCAAGAGTGGCCCTGAAATATGGCATGGTTAATTTGTATGGGGGCTTCCCTGGTAGCTCAGACAGTAAAGAATCCACCTACAATGCAGGAGACCTGGGTTCAATCCCTGTGTTGGGAAGATCCCCCGGAGGAGGGCACGGCAACCCACTCCAGTATTCTTGCCTGGAGAATTCCATGGACAGAGG
The DNA here is from genome assembly GCF_019320065.1 of Cervus canadensis. Taxonomy (NCBI): domain Eukaryota; kingdom Metazoa; phylum Chordata; class Mammalia; order Artiodactyla; family Cervidae; genus Cervus; species Cervus canadensis. The sequence continues at coordinate 34,701,624 of NC_057405.1, read as the reverse complement.
ACCCTGGCAGGCTACAGTCCATGAGGCTGCAAAGAGTTGGATACAACTGAAGTGACTTAGCATGGCTCACAATCCTCCTACTTATCAGCCTATGAAATTACCCAGCCTATAAAAACGTGCTGTAGGCTGTGCTTAGTCACTCGGTTGTGTCCAACTCTTTGCAACCTCATGTACCATAGCCCGCGAGGCTCCTCTGTCCATGGACTTCTCCAAGCAAGAATACTGGAGTGGATTGCCATGCCCTCCTCCAGGGGATCTGGACGTGATGCAAACATAACGCTCATTCTGTTTGCCATGCCACCCCACCCTCTAGATGGTTATAGAGCAGCGGCATGAGCTCCCTGGTTATACAGCAACTTCCCTCTAGCTAGCTGCTTCACACGTGGAAATGCATATGTTTCAATGCCACTCTCTCAATTTGTCCCACCCTCTCCTTCCCCTGCTGTCTCCAGAAGTCTGTTCTCTAGCTGACTGATTTTTGGTTGCTCTTCTTTACTAACATAAGTATTGAAAGTTATGAATTTCTGTATATGAGCACTACTTGAGTTGCAGCATACAAATGATATGTTGTATTTTTATTTTTGTTGTTGTTTAGTTACTAAGTTGTATCTGACTCTTTTGCCACTCCATGGACTATAACTCATCAGTCTCCTCTGTCCATGGGATTCTCCAGGCAAGAATACTGGAGTGGGTTGCCGTTTCCTTCTCCAGGGGATCTTTCCAACCCAGTGATCAAAACCAGGTCTCCTGCATTATAAGCAGATTCCTTTTTTATGGCTGAGTAATATTCCACTCAGTATATATGTTCCACATGTTTTTATCTATTCATCTGTTAATGGACATCTAGGTTGCGTCCATGTCCTAGATATTGTAAATAGTGCTGCTATGAACATTGGGGTACATGTGTCTTTTTCAATTATAGTTTTCTCAGGGTATATCCCAGTAATGGGATTTCTGGGTCATGTTGTAGTTTTATTCCTAGTTTTTTAAGGGGTCTCCATACTCTTCTCCATAGTTGCTTTATCAATTTACATTCCTGTCAATAGTGCAAGAGAGTTCTCTTTTCTCCACATCCTCTCCAGCATTTATTGTTTGTAAATTGTTTGATGATGGCCATTCTGACTGGTACGAGGTGATACCTCATTGTAGTTTTGATTTTCATTTCTCTAATAATTAGTGATATTGAACATCTTTTTATCTGCTTATTGGCCATCTATATATCTTCTTTGGAGAAATATCTGTTTAGGTCTTCTTCCCATTTTTTAATTGGACTGTTTCTTTTTCTGATATTGGATCATATGAGCTATTTATATATTTTGGAGATTAATCCTTTGTCAGTTGCTTCATTTGCAATTATTTTCTCCCATTCTGAAGAATCAATATTGTGAAAATGACTATACTACCCAAAGCAATCTACAGATTCAGTGCAATCTCTGCCAAACTACCAATGGTATTTTTCATGGAACTAGAGCAATAACAAAAAAAATCACAGTTTGTATGGAAACAAAAAAAACCCTGAATAGCCAATGCAATCGTGACAAAGAAAAATGGATCTGGAAGAATCAACCTTTCTGACTTCAGACTATACAACAAAGCTACAGTCATCAAGACAATATGATACTGGCACAAAAACAGAAATACAAACCAATCGAACAAGATAGAAAGTCCAGCAATAAATCCCAAAACCTATGGCAACTGTATCTTTGACAGAAGAGGCAAGAATATACAATGGAGAAAAGACAGCCTCTTCAATAAGTGGTGCTGGGAAAACTGAACAGCTACTTGTAAAAGTATGAAACTAGAACACTTCCTAAGACCATACACGAAAATAAACTCAAAATGGATTAAAGACTTAAATTTAAAGCCCCAAACTACAAAACTCTTAGAGGAAAACATAGGCAGTACACTCTGACATAAATCAAAGCAAAAGCCTCTTTGACACCTCCTGGAGTAAGGGGAATACAAACAAAAAATAAACAAATGGGACCTAATGAAACTTAAAAGCTTTTGCACAGCAAAGGAAATGATAAACAAGATTTAACTGATTTTTTTTTTTTAAAACATTGAACTGACGGCCATTATAATTCATTCTTGAACAAAGTTAATCTAACACATGTATTTTCTCCTCAAAGCATCTTACAGACTTCTTGGGCTTTGGAACACTTCAGCACTCCATATTGGGGGGGCCACTTTAAAGAAAAAAAATCATCCATAAAAAGCACAAAAATGCAAATAACATGGCAATATATAATGACACCTATTTGCATCTTGAGAGCTAAAACAGGAAGGCAGAGCGTTGTCTTGTTTGAGCCCATCTGGAATGTGCTGAGAACACCTGGAATAGGTGACTCAGAGTTTCCGCTGCCCTGAATCCCTGAATGACTGGGAAAGCTCTGAGTACTGATTTAGGGGTTACACATAAATTTTAGCCCACTGGTAAATTCACAAACACAGAATCTGTGAAAACTGAGAGTTGACTATATTTCCTTGAACATTTTCCCTTCCTTCCTGAAATTTTGAGTTTCCAAGTGGCAGCATTCCCATTGAAGATCTGTAGCATTTCTTGTGGGCCAGTTCTGATGGCAGTCACTTCTCTTAGTTTTTGTTTCTCTAAAAATACCTTCATTTGCCTTCATTATTGAGGGACAATGTCTGGGTTGACAGTTTTCTTTCTTCTGCTCTTTAAAGATACTGACTTACTGTCATTTTCATAGGTGGCACTGTGGTAAAGAACCTGCCTGCCAACGCAGGAGACATGAGAGATGCTGGTTCGATCCTTGGGTCAGAAAGATCTCCTGGAGAAGGGAATGGTAACCCACTCCAGTATTCCTGCCTGGGAAATTCCATGGACAGAGGAGCTGGTCGGGCTACAGTCCATAGGGTCACAAAGAGTCAAACACAGCTGAAGCGACTTAGGACACACGCACATCATCTTCATGATTTATGATGTGAAATCCATGGTGATTCAAGTTATTCTTCCTTTTATATAATACTACATCTTTCTCGGAGTGCTTTCTGATTTCGCTTCCTCTTTGGTTTTCAGCAGTTGGGCTATAATGTTTCTGGGCATAGGTGTTTTTGAATTTATTCTGCCTAGGTTCTGCTGAGCTTCTTTGGATGTGTAAATGCATATTTCTCACAATGTTAGTTTCCCTTAAATATTTGCTGATTCTTAATTTTGTGCTCACCTGTGCACAAAAGAGATTAGAACACTATTGTTTGTGGAGGAGGCTGTGTCTGTGGTGGGGAGGAATAAGACCTGTAGCCACACCTGAATACCTGTCTTGCTTTAGGGGTATGAGGAAGGGGTGGGTCATGTTGCTGAACAGGAAGAGCTAGTAGCTAGTGTTGAGGTATAAGAGTTTCCTGATTACTCCAGGTTTCACCTTCCACATGACCACTGTCCTGTCTTTTAAACTGAAGGTCCAATATTCTATCTGGAGGCAGATATCCCAACTGTGCTCCTTGAAGAGGGAGGCTAAGGAAGATTCAATTAGCCTATCTGCTCCTGCTGTGATAGTCCAGTTAATCACTTGGTGGCTTAGTATGAATTCCTTTCTGCTCCAGATAGCCACCCTGGCTGTGGAACACTTTCGCACTGCTGTTGTCTTTTGTAGCAGTCCTGTCTTGTTGTTTTGGGGCTGTTACTACTTTCTACTGTCCAATCCAGCCTCCTATTCATCTCTCAGAGACTCCTCCTAAGTTCTGGACCATTAATAGCCAACGTTCTTATTTTCCAATGCACTCATTTATGAATTTTAAAATTCAATTTTAAAGATGCTTTTCCTGCCAGGTCTAGAGATTTGTGGCATACAGTATGTGCCCAGCCTGCCATTTTAAATCCAACTTGCTTTTCTTCTCCTCCTCCCCAATCCCCTGCCTCCTCTTCTTTCTCCTGCCACTCCCTCTTCTTAAAGAAGAAGTGGTGATAATCTGATTTAATTACATAGTTAGGCAAAGAAGGAACACAAGAAAATCTAAGTTAAGTTGGGCTAAGAAACGAGCACTACAAATTCTCGTAGTAAAGGGGGAATAGTTTGTCCTGATTATAAAAGAATGCTAAGCTTCCCAAATCCATAGATTTGATTTCTCACAACTTTAGTTTGCCTCATGTAGGCTTTGAAATGGTCTTGAATTTCTCCAGTATTTGCCTTGAATTTTTGGATTTATTGGTGAACTCTGCTTTGAAGCTTATATATTTCTGAAGTTATATCCAAACATTGCCATCTTGTGGGTCATTTCTTGGGTCTCCCAATCCCACCCCTCAAACTCACTCATGCAAACATATTCATCCAGATTATTTCAGGGATATCAACGTTTATTAGGCACACTAACAGCATACTGAGATTTGTATCAAATCATTAAACTTCATAAGGCCTTTATGAAGGAGGTACTGTTAATCCCCTGTCAGAGGTGAGGAGATTGAGGCCTAGAGTGGTTGTACAATTTGCCTTAGGTCTCACAGCTAGTAATAATAAAAGGAAATTTTTATATTCAGACAGTTTGCCTTCAGGACCTTTGCTTGTACTGCACCCACATATAAAACTAATAAATTTAAAAACAACCCAGTGTGACACAGTAATATGAATAAGCTATAGAACTAGTAGAGAAGAGAGGATAACTGTTAGGAAAGGACATCAGGGAAGGCGTCACAGATTTGTGAGGAGGTTGCCTCCTCTAAGTGAGAATTAGAAGGATAATTTTCCCATTGGAAGCATGCAGTGGAGACCATAACCCCTGGATCTAAAAGCACAGAAACACCCTAGAGTTATATAATTTTATCTGCCGTTGTACCCTGTCTTCTTTTGGGGAACTACTTGTCATTCTGCTTCAATTATTTGTTTAGTTGCTAAGTCATGTCTGACTCTTTGCGACCCCATGGACTGTAGCTAGCCCAGGTTCCTCTGTCCATGGAATTTCCCAGGCAGGAATACTGGAGTGGATTGTCATTTCCTTCTCCAGGGGATCTTCCAGACTCAGGGACTGAACCTATGTCTCCTTCATTGGCAGGTAGATTCTTTAACACTGAGTCACTATAGAACTCTAATAAAGGCTGTTAGTCATGATGCCCTTACGCTTCACCTAATTTGAGACAGTTTCAGGGTACATCAGGGGCCCTGAGATTTTTGTGTTTGAGGCAGAGGGCTCAGTGCTGTCTTCCCTAGTGGCAAAGCCGAGGTGGGTGTCAGCAAGCTGCTTCCAGCCAAGTGTTCTTACCTGGAAGGCAATTTGGAGTAAAAGAAAATCAGGTCAGACAATAAAGTTCTCGTCATCTGTCTCGCCAGCTGCATTGCTGATCTTCCAGTAGTGATAACCACTCTTGCAAAACCTGAGCAGGTCTGGGTTTTGGTTCAATTGCAACCATACAAATTCTGATATTCTTTCTTCTGTCACCAGCTGAATTTGGGGCAGTACTGCATTCCTTGTCACTGTACAACTTCAATGGTAGCACAATATACTCTGATTATGAAGGATAGCACAATTAACATGGGGAAAGTGGCATTTATGGAGTTTATTGGAAATGGTGTGGTTTAAACATCTCTGTGATGCTCTGTCTTGGCCTCATCTCAAGCTCCATTCCTGATGCCTGGATTATTTTCCTACTTCTCTGCCTCTAAATCACTGTAATCTTCTAAAGCCATGCTTAGATTTCTTGCTTTAAGCCTAATTTAATTTAAAAAAAATTGTTTATTTTTTGGCCATACCATATGGGTTCTGGGTTCTTAGTTCTCTGACTAGGAATTGAAACCAGGCCCTTGGCAGAGAAAGCACAGAGTCCTAACCACTGGACAACCGGGGAATTTCCTAAGCCTACTTTGGAGATTCCAGTCATTTTATGCCACTTGTTTTTTTAACTTAATGAAGTAACTTTAATTATTGCAAATAAAAATGACAAATTCAACATGATAGAAATTAAGAGTCACCAATAACCCACCACACATAATTGCTACTGGTATAGTTCTCTCTCTTCTTCTATGTGTCAGCACAAAGAGCATTTTTTTTTAAATGGCTAATTTTGATCTCTTCCTTCACTAACCACATCGCCAATGCGTTTTTCATTTCATGTTCCTTTATTTGTACTATTTCCTAATCATTGCAGTATTCCATCCTGCAAATTACCAGTATCTTTGAAGACATCTAATCTTCCAGGGAAATGGGGAGCAATCTCACATCCCTTGGCTTGCAGTGTTCTTTCTCACCTGCTTCATCTTGTTATCATATACTCATTCTTCCAATCTTAGTTCAAGTGTCACTTCTTTGGGAGCTTCAATTTATCATAGCATTATTTGCAGTTTTTGTACAAGTTGCAAACAATTCTTATATGTGGGATTATCTGGGTCTATACAAGTGTTTTGTTCACTAATTGGATCCCTATTGTTTACAAGTGCCTGACACCGGCTATTGTTAAAATGAATGGAATAATTGCAATGGAACTAGAATAATTCCACTGCTGAGGAAATACTTCTTATTTATAAAAAGTAACATCTACCATTTAGGAAGTGTTATTGTGTTTCAGGCAGTCTGCTAAGTGCAATATGTCTCTATATAATTACATTTTCACAACGGTAATATGCAGTGTTGCTCCTATTTTACAAATGAGGAAACAGAGGCTTCCAAAAAGCCAATTAACTTGTCCAGAGACTGATAAAATATTTCATCATTGGTCAGTGCATTTATTTACATTATTTTACTTGGCATTGCTAGCTTCTTTGTGCATGAATATAAAAGTCGTCATACATAGCTTATTTTCAAAATCACTTCAATGTTTACATTATAAACTAGTTTTTGTTACCTGTCAAAGAAGGGCACCTAGAATAAGGGGCAAAGAGACAGAACGGAGCTAGTTATTCTCTTCACTAACCAGCTGGGTGTCTTTGGGCTTCCACAAGGCAGGCTCCAGAAAGAGTACCGCTGAATGGGCTGTCCCGAAGAAGACATTTAGTTTAGTCCAACTCTGTCGTTTTACAGATGAGAGAGACTCAATGGCTTGTATAACTGACCACGTGGCAGAGCCGCACAGCTACCTCCTGACTCCTCGTGTTGTTTGTTCTGAGTCACCCAGCCCTCCCCGAACAAACACTGACCGGGCGCCTACTGTATTAGGCATTCCCAGGCAGGGTGTTTCTTTTTCGCTCCCCTAGTATCGATTATTGGCTGCTTGCTTTTCCTCCCTCATTTTTCACGCGACCATTTTAAAAAACTGCCCTTCCGTGCGGAGTTAAAGGGGGGGGGGGGGCGGTAGATAGTGCCAGCCTGGCGTCAGGCAGAGTGGCGTGAGATGGTGACTGGCGGGCCCCGGGTCGGCGGCTGGACCCGCACAGCGATGATCTAGGAAGTCCATGACGCCTTCTGACCCAGGGAGTGACCCCCCGGATCATCTGGGTGTGGGAGGGGCGAGGCTGTCTCTCTGCCAGACCGCGCCCTGAGCTTTTCAGTGACCCCGCTGGTAGGGCGTCGGGAAGGAAACTCAGGTGCCAGATGCCTACGTCTTTGCTTTCTGTTGCGTGGTGACCCAGGCATCCGTCCAGGTTCCCAAAGTTCAGTCTCTCCACCAGGGTTTATCGTGAACTGCCAAGTTTCCAGCTGTGGGGGCGAACACGGTTTCTCCTTGGGCGACAGCTGACCGCGGGACGGACATTTCCACCACCCCCCGTTGGCTTAAGAGTCCCCGACCGCGGCCTTCCCCCACCCCGTCCCCCTCGGCACCCTCCCACCCGCCAGCGCTGGCAGTCCCAAGGCCGGCGGGGTCAAGTTCCTCTAGGGCGCCAGGGAAAGGCCACAGTTTCGGTGCTGCCACGCGAGGCCTTCTGGGCAGACATTAGCCAATCCTCAAGAGGCATACACGAGCCCCAGCCAATCACCACCCGTCTTATTCCTAGGTCCCGCCCGCGCCGGCCTTTCCTCCCAGACCCACCTCCCCACCCCACTTCCAGTCGCCCGTAGACGCGGCTGTAGTTGCAGCCGCCTCCAAAGCTGACCCGGGCCTGGGGACCGGCCTCCACTGGCGCCCTTCGCTTTCTCCTGCTGCCTTCACTGAGGATGAGTCCCTGCGCGGCCTTGCGCCCACCCCGCGGAGACCACTGGCGCATTTTCATCTAGCGACTGGTGAGGGAGGCTTCGGCCGCGCACGGCCGTACGGAGCCGGGCAGAGGCGACGGGACGGTGTGATCTTCCCGCAGGGTGCGGGGGACAGCGGGCCGGGGACTCCGCGGCACCGAGGCCGCCGGGCTCCGCGCGAGGCGGCGCGAGGCCGGCCGTGTGGCCCGGGTCCCAGCGGCCACCTCCCCGCGTCCTCCCCGAGCTAATGAATGGTGTGTGCGGGCAGCGCGCTACGTTGCGGTTCTCCTGCCACGCCCTCCAGCGACGTCGCGCTGCTTGTTTCTGGTGGTTGTCTCCTGTCACTGTCCCTCGAGCCTTGACTGAGAAGTCATTCCTCGAGGCGCCCGTATTCCTCAGCCCCTTCGTCGCGTCACAGAAGTTTTCGTTCACTCTGGGGATGCTAACGATGAAGTGCAGAGTGAATCGACTGTTCTGTGAAAGGGACCCGTTCTTTTCTTGGGGGATGGAGGGGAGAGGATAGAGGGCTTCTGTTCTTGTATCATGTTGCGGATTTCTTAAAAAAGAAAAACAAAGTTTTAGTTCAGCAGCGAGATAAGTAACCCAGGATATCCGTGATTCCGGATTTCCAGCGTAGGTAATAAAACGTAAAGGGTGTTCACCAAACAGGTCAGAAGTAGAAATTGATGTGACACCTTTTTTTTTTGCCCATGCATGAAAGATAGGGGGTTTGAAAGTCGAAATTTATCAGAAATGATAAAAGAACCAGTGTTTCTATGCCCGTGATGTCCAAATTCACATCCTGCCATAGATCCTTGATCTTTTCACTGCCACCCCCCATTTTTTTAAACTTTTTAATTTTAATTTTTATTTATTTATTTGGCTGCACCTGGGATCTAGCTCCCTGCCCAGGGATGAAACCTGGACTCCCTGCACTGGGAGCCCAGCGTCCTAGCCACTGGACCACCGGGGGAGTCCCTGCCTTTTCTAATTTGAATTCCTTGATTTTTATGGATTTCAGAAATTAATATAGGGCAGAAAGAGCTGCTTTCTACAAAGAATTATAGTATAGATACTGGCAGAAAGTACAGATATTTAGTCAAAGCAGCTTCTTTCAAGGAATTTTAAAAAATGGCTCTTCTGTTATTTAAAAATTTTAAAAACTTGTGTCCACGGCTTTCATTATGCTAAATTGTACCTTATGCTTCAAGACCATAAAGTTCAATAGACCATATTACATAAGGAGCTCAGTGTTACTTGGTTAATTATTATAAATGATTTCAAAGTCAGCTTATTATTATTATTTTTTAAAATCTTTTGGTCATGTCCTGTGTTATGTGGGATCTTAGTTCCCCAACTATGACCCGGGATCAAACCTGTAACCCCTGCAGTGGAGGACAGACTCTTAACCACTGGAGGGATCCCTAAGAAAAATCCCTTTATTATCATGCTGCTGCTGCTACTGCTACTGCTAAGTCACTTCAGTCGTGTCCGACTCTGTGCGACCCCATCCCTGGGATTCTCCAGGCAATAGGGTGATAATTCTTTGCCACCTCCAGAGATGTGCTTGCCCCCTAAAATTTGGGGAATTGTTAAATTGTGAAATTGGGTTTTGTGCTAATAAAATGTTGAATTTTCTATCTCTTGTACCCAGAGAATAATTGAGAAAACATTAGAATGAAATACAGTATTGATAAAGCTAAATTATTTCCTAAAGTAGTAAGTCTTGATGTTTTAAAATTAGGTGAAATATTTTCAGGACTTACAGAAGGAATTTAAAATTTTTAAAATTCTTTGATTATAAGTCACCATAATTTGTAGCTTTGTAACAGTTAACATAGATACAAGGCTTTAGGGAAGATATTTTGATTTTAGAGAGCTCTTCAAAAAAAATAAACCTACTGGTTGAATATATATTATATTTTGTGAGAAATACAAGTTAGTAAGGCATTCCCTTCCCTCCCTTCAGGAGCTTAAAATCTTTGTAGGCAAGGTCTCCACTCATAAGGCAAGTTGTTGTCATTTTGCAGATGAAGAAATTTGGATTAGGGAGATTAAGCTACTTGACCAGGGTTTTAGATGGTAGGAATCCAATTCTTTCTTTCTGTCTTTTTTTTTTTTTTTTAAGTGAAACATGTATTTATTAGGCAGAAAAGAATTGCACCCTCATGGTAGTTTGAATTACTTTTTAGGAGCTATTTCTTCCGGGTTTCGTTTGACCAGTCATTTTGATTTGCCTGGTTCTGAGTCTGTATTCAGTATAGCTTAGGAACTTCCCATGTGTGCCTGCTCATCTTTTAGCCAAGATGGATTCTAGTGCAGAGGCTTATGGGTAGTTGACATCACTTACTGTGAGGTGATGCCTCCTCCCTTTTTGACCTCTAAGGAGCCTTTCATGTGTAGTCCGCAAGGTCTCCTTGACTTCAAGAATGAGGAATAAGTGATCTTTTATATCACACCTGGGCAGGGGCCCAGACTCTTCCATTGTCCTGCTTTTATGGAGTTTCTGGTATTTATAGAGTTTCTGTCCACTGGGGAGAGGAACTGTTCAGTTCAGTCACTCAGCTCTGTCCGACTCTTTGCGACCCCATGAACCACAGCACGCCAGGCCTCCCTGTCCATCACCAACTCCCGGAGTCCACCCAAACCCATGTCCGTTGAGTTGGTGATGGCATCCAACCATCTTATCCTCTGTTGTCCCCTTCTCTTCCTGCCCTCAATCTTTCCCAGCATCAGGGTCTTTTCCAGTGAGTCAGCTCTTTGCATCAGGTGGCCAAAGTATCGGAGTCTTTGCAGTCCAAGAGACTCTTAAGAGTCTTCTCCAACACCACAGTTCAAAAGCATCAATTCTTTGGCGCTCAGCTTTCTTTATAGTCCCAACTGACCACTGGTAAAACCATAGCCTTGACTAAATGGACCTTTGTTGACAAAATAATGTCTGCCTCAAATCCCCCCTGAGAGAGATGAACCCCAAGAAATCTTTATTGGGAGGATGAAGGGCAAAGGTCTGTCTTCTCTAGCTTCTTTAGACTGACATGGAGCTCATACACTCTACCTAGTTGGGGTCACAGAGCTCTTGTTCTGTCTCACCAAGGGACCCGGGGTGACTTGTTATTTTGGCAGGGTCTATTCTGAGGAGTGGCTGGTATCTCTTCATCACTGTCATCTTGATGCAAAACTGTTATAATTTGGAAGAGACAAACTTAATAATCTAGATTGAAAAAATCAGGGGCCAAATATCAATAAAATAATTTTTTGTAACCGGGAGCCCAAGCAGGAGTAAGAACCAGGTTACATTTCATAGCAGTTTTGATCCTGGTCTAGATAGAGTCAGAGCTTGGGTTACCCTGTCCAGAGGAATGAAGCTATTTGGTGTGGTCATACACATTTTCTTTGTCCTGTTAGCCCAGTGTGATTGATGTAGGTGTCACAGACCCAGTTAGAAGTAGTTGGACAAGTGACAACGTGAATGTTAATAGACAAAATTGGTCACATTTCTTTTCAGGAGAGTAAGTCAGAAACCCAGTGTGGCCCTGGTGCTTTGGGGAGACTTGTAGCCAGGTAGCCATTTGTCTCGTTTTATCTAGGTAGGTTTTAACTCTTAATGTGGTATTAACATATACATAACGAGTTTTATTGGTCCCTGCACATGTGTTTTCTCATCTTGTTAACATATGATTTAAAGCAAATTCATTGTCTAAAAATATAATAATTATAAGAGGAGGCCTTTAAAAAGTAGGGTCGTGGTCACCAGCTGCTAGCAGACATTCTCCTGAGACTGGTTGGTGGCATCCCAAGTTTGACACAGTTCAGAAAACTTAAGTTCTTAGTAATACAAGGACTTGTCTGAAATCACCTCCATAGTAGGAGCCCAATTCTTACGACTACAAGTAAGGGTAATTCTTTTCTGCCACACTATTCTAGTTCTTATTGAAGATTTCCTAACTGCATTTTGAAAGAGCAGTTTGGGTAGAGAGAATACGTAGAATTCACACTGTTTTCTATCTGTGTGATTTTTAGATAGGCTATTCAAGCTTTTACATCAATTTCCTCTTTGTAAAATAAAGGTAATAATATATACAGGGCAATGCAGGCTGGAAAGAAGATTAAGTTAGTTCATTTATGTAAAGCACTATGCTTGTCCATATGAAAGTTCAAAAGATGGTAGACGTAACGTTTGTAAGCCGTGGACAAGTTGGCAGCCTTGTAGAGGTTTGAGTAAAAATGTTCCAAGCAGGAGGGACTTTAATATAGTTACTCTATTTTCTGATCTATATATATCGCTATGTTCCTTTTTCCTTCATAACATTTCTTGGGTACTTACATGTGCATGAATTGTCTCACTGATTTTTCAGGACAACTCAGGAGATAAATAGTTATTCACTTTTTACAGGAGAGAGTTGAAGCTTAGGCAATGGGTGATGTGCCCAGGGTAATTTATAATTTAATTAGTTGTGTATCTGAGTTACTAGCTCGGTGTTCTGAATTCATAGTCTGAACTTTATGTGCTACATAATCTCCAAGTCTAACTGGCATCCTCTTTCTGAGGTCACAAGGCATTAAATATATTGTTTCATTTTGGTCTTAAATATTTCAGAGACTAGCATGATCAGATTTGTGTTTTGGGAATATAACTGAACTCTTAACCAAGGGTATAAATAGGATTATGAGCCATTGTTGAGGGCTCAACCTCTCCTGATTGGCACTTTGTAGTGAACCAGTCTTCAAGGTTAACAATTGCCTGTAGCTAGCTATACTTCTCCACTCAATTTCTCATTAACACTTTTTCACATGTAAAACAAATTTTCACCTTTAATTTCTGTTTGTTCCTTTTAAGTTTGTTTTCTCTGATTTTTAAAGTATTTACCCTCTACTTTTCTTCCTGGCTGCCCAAGCCAGAAACCTAGGAGTTATCACCATATCTAATCAACTCAGGGTCCTAAATATGTTTTTGATTGCTCACTTTCTTTATTCCTAAAGAAAGGCATGTAAGACTGTCTATAATCTAGTGCATCCAGTATATATATATATATATTAGGCATTATGCATTTCTGTTTTCTGAACTTCTTGGAGTTTTCAGAATGGACCAAGATGATTTTAGTGTTTTTATATTTACTCTTCTGCCTCAAATGCCCACTAACCCAAGGCTGACACGTGCTCATCTTAAGTCTTCGTTTATACATATCCTTTGGGAAATCTCTCTATCCCTCTTATTGACTCTACATTCCTATGAGTCACTTGTTATATCTTTACCATAGATTTTTACTCATGATTTTTTTAGTACTTGCTTAAATTCATCCCTTTTTACTAAGTAGTTCATTCCCCTGTGCTAAACTGACCCACTGATGGTAGACTATGTACTAGATAGTAAATCTTGTTCAGTCAATACAATGTGAAATGAACTGTATTTTCATTCAAGTATTATTCATGAATATCGAGAATAGAATTTTTCGAATTATCTAGAGCAACAGTGAAAACTGTCAGTCGCTTAGTTGTGTCTGACTCTGCAGTCCCACGACTGTAGCCCTCTCTAGGCTCCTCTGTCCATGGGATTTCTTAGGCAAGAATACTGGAGTGTGTAGCCATTCCCTTCTCCAGGGGATCTTCCCAACCTAGGGATTGAACCCGGGTCTCCTGCATTTTGGGCAGATTCTTTACTGTCTGAGCCACCAGGGAAGCCCTTAAGCTCTACGTATTTTTGTTTTTGCAGTACCTTGTGACCTGTAGATGCACTGAGGAGGCAGCATAGTGTTGTAGAAATAGCTTGGACTTTACTGTGAAATAGATCTGTTTGAATCCTGAATCCTAACTCTTTTGCTGATAGTGTGATTTGGGTGGCCTACTTAACCTCTCTGATGTAAAATATCACATCATGAGTACTTCCTTTGCTCTCTTTGCCATCAATAAGTATTGTTTAAAGCATAAATAAGATTAACAGTAGGCAATGGGCCAGGAATTTAGGGGAAACATGAGGGCAGGAGACAGGTTTAAGGATTATGAGCACATAGGTTAAAATAACATGAAGAAATTGAAACTATCCAAGGAGAGTATGAATTAGGAAAGGAAAACTCAGTGGAACACTGAGAGAAGCCCAACATTTGAATGTCAGGAGAAGGGACAATGCCTTTGGAAGAAGTGATAGGAGAGAGAGCCCATGCTTAAATGCTTCAGTGGTTCCCTGTCCTTTCACTACTGCTTGGAGATATGAATGTGGTGGTAATGATTCAACAGCAGGGAAGTCAAGTAACATTATCCTCAAGTAATATTTGGTAATTTGGATGTCGTTGGTAACCTTAGTATGTATGGTTTCATTGGAGGAGAGTGCTCGGAAACCAGTGACAGCGGTACTGAAGACCAAACATGAGCTCTGGGATAAAAGTTTTATCTTTTTGTTACTGAAGAAATGGTAGTAATAAAAGCTACTATTTGTGGAATATACATTTGGTGGCAGATGCCATGCTGAGCAGCTTCATTTGTCATTATAGTAACTCTGTGAGGTGGGTGGCATTGTCTCTGTTTTCAGGTGAAGAAATGAAGGCTTGGAGAGATGATTGTGCTTTGCAGTTACATAGTTGGTAACAGCTGGCATTGCTAGATTTGAATTCAAATATGTAGGATTCAGAGAAGTGCTAGCTCTTAGTCACTTCCATATTTATGTTCATAGTACTCTGTATGTGCCTCTCTTGTTACATATTATATAGTATCACTTTTATTTAGATTTAATATTCTTTTTTCCCTTTAAGTGTTTGAATTATGTATCATAACAAATTAGGGAATTCTTTTCTCTTGTACCTTAATTATTGCATGTAGGGTTTGAGTGACTGATGTAAGTGGTTCTTTTCAGGTATTAGGAAGACACTGAAAAATTTTAGAGCCTCAAAGGAATTAAGTACTTGTGACTATTTTTGCCACCTATCATGTTTTCCAGTTTAACATTTTAAACTACTTGAGGCTTTGGTACTTTGTCTTCATGTCAACTAACTACCGAACACTTTGTTAGCTTGTTTACATGTAGCCTAGTGGGAACAGAACTGGAGCTAGAAAGAACTAGGAGTTCTCTAGGTCTCTGCTATCATTTCCAAATGGGGAAATCATAATAGTTAGGAACCAGTTAGATTTAGAATTTCTGACTTAGTGTGATTTGAATTGGGAGTGGAAAATATGGATTTGGAATGTTTATGTCTGCTACACAGAAGTTTTTCCTGTACATACACGTAAACTCACTTATGTCCCTCTAAATAGTCATATAACTGTTTTTCCTCTGTCATTCATATAAATACAGAAGTCTCTTGGTATCAGTCAGGTATTGGTTCTAGGATCCCAATGGTATACCAGAATCCACAGATGCTTAGGTCCTGTATGTAAAATGACTTAATATTTGCATACAAGTATACTTTAAATCATCTTTAGATTATTTCCAATATCTAAATACAATGTCAATGCTATGTAAATATGGTTAAACCTTGAACAACATGGATTTGAAGTGCATAGGTTGACTTATACTTGGATTTTTGTTAATAAATGTGTACTGCAGTACCATCAAGATCTGCCTTTGGTTGAAATTGCAGATATGGAACTGTGACTAGGAGGAACCTAGCATAGGGAAAGCTGGCTGTGAGAGGGTCATTGTGTTGTTCAAGGGTCAACTGTAGTTGAAAATGCTGTGTAAATATAGTTGGTCAGCATGAGGCAAAATCAAGCTTTTGTTTTTGGAACTTTCTGGAAGTTTTAAATACTTTCAATCCAAGCTTGGTTTGATTAACAGATGTGAAACTTGCAGATATGAAGGGCTGACTACATACTTAAAAAAAGTATTTTGGGAACTTAATTTGATACCTCGAAAAGGGTAATTTATGTAGAATTTCTGTTATAAAAGCTTTAAGATCTAGGCGTTATAGATGGATTGACTGCTCATTTAAAATCCAGAAGACAAAAGTACTGAAAGGAGAAGATAATTAGGAGATGATAAATAAAAGGTGATGGAGAAATGCTTAATGTGAAGTAGTCCACTCTAGATAAAAAATTTCTAGTATATTGGTGTTTAGTTTTCTAACAGTGAAGAAACTGAAGATAAGTAGTTTATCAAGGGGTTGACAAGTAATGTTTGTTTCTCCAGATCTGAAAAGGCAAAACAAGAAAATTAGCATATTGGAAAAAGACTAGAGGCTCATGTATGGTGGTTGAGTTTTCTTGACTTGCCTGTGGCCTCTCTAATCAACACATTAGCATTTATGTGTGTTTTTAAGGTGTATGTTTATTTTAAAATGGTACATGCGCTTGGTAAGGCATTCAGAAGAGGTTTGTAGTAAAAAGTAAGTCTGCCTTCCATTTCTGTCTCCAGCCGTGTGCTCTTCCCTGGAGCAACCGTTATTAACCATTTTCTTGTATGTTCTTTCTAAACATCTTTCATGCATATTTAAGCATAAACATGTGCTTACATATACATTTTCTCATAAGTGGCATTACACATGCATCTAGTTTTAAGAGACATTTTAGAATTTATCTTGCAGGCTATTTCATATTAGAAAATATGTAGCTGCCTTTTTTTTTTTTTTTAATACATGAACAATCTTTTGCATGGACACACCGTAACTATCTTTTAACTATGAAGATTTTTTTTATGCATTGATGCAGTGACTGTTCTTGTACCTATGCCATTTCACACATGGATATATTTTTACAGGATAAACTCTTAGGAGTAAAATTGCTTGAGTCAGAAGGAATGCATTTTACATTTTGGCAAATATTACTGAATTGCTGTCTATAATAACTGTACTGGTGTACATTCACCAACAGTGGAGTAGAGTTTCTATTTCTCCATACCCTTGTCTATACATAGTGATATCAACCTTTTTGATCTTTGTCTTTCTGATAAAATTAGTGTCTCATTGTAGTTTTAATTTACATTTCTTTTCTTTTGAATGAGATGAGTTTCTTTTTAAAAATCCATTTAAATATACCCCACCTCCCCTTTTTGTGTGAGAAAATTGGTCATATTCTTTGATTTTTATTTTATTTTTTTTGATATTTATTCTATTTTTACTACTTTGTATAGATGATATATTAAAGGAAAAATTTTCTCCTTTTTTGTCTTTAAATTTTTTTATGTATGTTTTAAACTGATGGAATTTATTGGAGTTTTATAGCTTTTGGATTTTAGATCATATTTAGAGAGACTTTTTCTGCTTTGAGATTATAAAAAAGAGTCTCTTTGTTTTTCTTCTAGTATTTTTATGGTGTTATATCTTATGTTTGACCCATCTGGAATTTATATTGGCGTAAGGTATGAAATAAGTATTTATAGTTTTTTTCCCCCCAGATAGCTATCCAGTTATTTTGATACTTGTTGTTTGGCATATTTTTAAAAACACTTATTTCTTTGGCAGCACTGGGTTCTAGTTAGGGCACGGAGGATCTTTTTGTTGTGGCATGCAGGGTCTTTAGTTACAAGATCAAGTTTCTTGACCAAGGGTTGAACCTGGGCCCCCTGAGTTGGGAGCATGGAGTCTTAGCCACTGCTACTGCTACTGCTAAGTCACTTCAGTCGTGTACCAGGAAGTTCCAATACCTGATGTTTAGTTAACATCTCCCTCTGTGGTGAAGAGCCTTCCAGGCAGAGAAAACAGTGTTGGCACGGTGCCTGGCACTTAGTAAATACTAACTGATAAGAGTGTTGGTGGTGTTCGTGGTGGTGGAGGTGTTGGTGATAATGATTACTTAAATTTTTTTTTAATTGGCTGCTCTGGATCTTCACTGGTGCACGAGGGCTTTCTCTAGCTGCAGCCAGCGGGGGCTGCTCTCTAGGGCACGTGGGCTTCAGTAGTTGTGGCTCATGGACTCAACTGTGGCGGGAGGGCTTCAGAGCACGGGCCCGGAGTTGTGGCGCACCAGCTTAGCTGCTTGAGGCTTGTGGGATCTTCCTGGAACAGGAGTTAAACCCTTGTCCTCTGCGTTGGCAGGCAGGTTCTTAACGACTGGACCGCCAGGGAAGCCTGATCATTCAGTTTTAAGGGATAAAATTTTTAAGCGGGATTCCTATAAAGACAGTAGATTTAAGTGTGTTTATAGCTTGTGGAGGTGTAACTGGTTAGAGTGTAGAAATACAGGAGAGAAGTAATGAAGGTTCTGGAAGAAAAGAGGTGGGTTCCAGAGTAACACACAGTAGTTAACCTTAAACATAAGACTGGAAAAAAGGTGAGCGGATGACTGATACAGATACAGAATGTTATAGATGTGAAGGTGATGTTGATGCAAATAACCAGTGACCCATAGTAAGAATAAAAGAGGGTTTTATTCCAACTCAACTGCAGATGGTAGCCCAGGAAACAACATCTCAGTAACTTGGGAGGAGCCAGCATAAACATGAACTTTTTTTTGCTGGGAAATACATACAGTCAAGTGTACATGTTGGTAAAAGAGTACTGCTAATCACAAATGACAGATACCTCAAGTAAATGATGGTGGTGTTTTCCTGTGTATGGGGAGGTGTGAGAATCTGGTCGTCTTACCTGTCGTGGTGCCTGTAGATCCCCAGTGTAGGATGCTTCATCCTGTTTTTCCCATCCTAAATATTCCTCAGGACGTACTGTCAGTGGGTTACTGCTGTGGGTTGCGACTCAAGCTTTGTGTTAGTACTGGATGGTGAGCCACACTCTTCTTTAATGGTAAAAGCAGATGTACAGTGTGTTTGACAGGCCATAGGACAGGCTGTTTTTAGTTAGCATAAATTCAAAGACAAATCATGTATAAGCAAGAATGACCTCTCCATATCTCAGTATGTGAAAATTTCTTCTATTAGTGAAAAGTTTTTTTTTTTTTTAAAACCTGGTTAACTTTTTTTTTTTTGGGGGGGGGCAACCATAACAGAGCTGATAATGCAAAACTGTGGCCATCTAAAAAACAATATTAAGGTGACCTCAAAATTCGTTTCTTTGAAAGTTACATATGAAGTAGGGACAGGTGACCACAGTTTCAGGGCTTGAAATCTCCTAAAATGCAGGAATAGCACAAAGTAATACCTCTCTCTTCCTTTCTCTTTTCTTCTCTTCCCTCATCTCTCTCACTCACACACTGTCTCCTGTCAGATGACAAAATTTAAAAAAAATTGGTAACAACTTTGGCATTCTTTATTCAAGGGAAAACAACCCATGGATTGCGGGGAGTTCAGTTCTCACTAGCAGTGGGGCAGTCTTCCCAGGGACTTTGGGCGAGAGAGAATTTTGCAGAATGTTGAAAGAGGCAACCCTGAAGCAGGGTGTGCTTGACTAGGAGGTTGGGGATTCCCTGCCGAGGCGTGCAGGTCCCATTTTGTGCAGGGAGGTGAGCACACCAGAGTTGGAGGATTGGTTGGTGAGTGCACCAGAGCAGAGTTAGAGGATTGGTTGGTGTTAGGTTTCCTGGATGGGTGTATCTGTAAGTGCGGACTGACGAAGGCTTGGGTTTGTGGTAAGAGCAGGGCCTGATTAAATGAATTAACTTCATCACTCCCCATGTACATACCTACCCATAATGCCTGGGTCCTGAAGTAAAGTTTGAGTGAAGTCAAAGAACTTAGACATACCTCGGATGTGAGAGACCCTTCCAGTGATCTGTATGGTGATGTTGGTAGAATCCAGGCAAACGAGCTGGAAGGTGGCTGCCAGGTGGATCCACTTCCCTCTCCACCTCAACTTTCTCGGTGGGGGTGGATGAAGTCACCTTTCAGGCAGGCTTATAGTCAAGCAGAACTGACCTCCCTGATCAAAACTGGGAGAGGAAGCCGAGCTTTTGTCGGTGAAGCTCTTAACTTTGCCACAAATTCCATACGGAGAGTATCACAGGGGAGGAGGAACAACAAAAGTCAGATCCTGCCATTGATTTGCTTGCTTGCTTTTGAAAGTAGGAATCAGGGGCACTTCAATAGATTTGCTTGCTTGCTTTTGAAAGTAGGAATCAGGGGCACTTCAATAGGGGACAATTGTATTGTAAAATACTTGAGTAAGAGAGAGATTCTGTATTTTTTACTTTGTTTCTCCTTCTCTTACAGGTCACCCTTGCAATTATGGATATTTAAAAGGATCAGACAGTGTGGAGGGGGAGTTCCCCTCCTCACTCCCCCTTGGTGCTTGACTCCAGGAATAATTTATAAACTGTGGAAAGTTTTCTTTTTTAAAGAAAGAACTTGTATTTGATATAAACTTTATAGAGCTATTTATAAATTTTTGATTTAAATGCCAAAATACATTGTACAAATCTATATAGTTTTATACTGTTACCAGGAGGATTTAAATTATAACCCTAAGCAGGCCGTTTATTCTCTACCAGTCTTTCTGAATAGCACCTTTGTGGCCTGGCTTTTTCATTTTTTTAAATTATCTGACTATTCTGAAGAAGGAAGCTGCATAAAAACAATTAGGATGAATTCTTCCATCCCTGACTGCACATCAAAGTGTCGATCCCTGACGCATGCTCTGGATGTCCTTTCTGTGGTGACGAAGGGGAGTGAAAACCAGATTAAGGCCTTTGTCTCCAGTCATTGTTACAATGCTGCAACCATCAAGGATGCCTTTGGCCGGAATGCCCTCCACCTTGTTTCCTCCTGTGGAAAAAAAGGAGTGTTAGATTGGCTTATCGAGAAAGGAGTGGATCCCTTGGTGAAAGACAAGGAGTCAGGATGGACAGCTTTGCATAGAAGCATTTTTTATGGACATATTGATTGTGTTTGGTCTCTACTGAAGGTGAGTGTGATTTGTTTTTTTAAAACTTTTCGGTCTGGCAGGTGTTTTTCTTAATCTCCACGAAGAAATTGGTGTTCTTATCAATTGATAAGAACTTGATATCTTTTACTATTGTAACCATTTGTAGAATTATCCTTTTAATTTAAACCTTTTATGATGTGAAATTCTAAACATATACTAAAGTTTATAATGTAAACTATGGGCCAGTTTTGTGTTACATATTTAATATGTCTCCACTGACTTTCTCCACCCCATGTTATTTTAAAGTAAATCCCAGACATTTTGTCATTTACACAGTACTATATGTCTTTCAGTATTTTTAAGAAGTATGATTTCCTTTTCTATAACTATATTATTAGCTACTTTAAAAGGGCACTAGTTATTGAAATCATATAAGGACTCTGATTTGAGTAGTGTGTTCATTTCTTGTTTGGCTAGGGATTAAGTTTTTATTGTTTTTGTTCAGTCACTGAGTCATGTCCAACTCTTTGTGACCCCTTGGACTACAGCACAACAGGCTTCCCTGTCCTTCAGTATCTCCCAGAGTTTGCTCAAATTCGTGTCCATTGGGTCAGTGATGCTCTCTAACCGTCTTGTCTCCTGCAGCCTCCTCCTCCTGCCCTCAGTCTTTCCCAGCATCAGGGTCTTTTCCAGTGAGTTGGCTCTTTGTATCAGGTGGCCAAAGTATTGGGGCTTCAGCATCAGGCCTTTCGTTGGATATTCAGGGTTTATTTCCTTTAGGATTGACTGGTTTGACCTCCTTGCTGTCCGTAAACAATATGAGAAGGCAAAGTTTTTATAGTTGTTTGAAAAATTAATAATCAGAATCAGTTTTGCATGCGTGCTAGGGCGCTTCAGTCATGTCCGACTCTTTGTGACCCTGTGGGCTATAGCATACCAGGCTCCTTTGTCCGTGGGATTCTCCAGGCAAGAATACTGGAGTGGGTTGCCATTTCCTCCTCCAGGAAATCTTCCCAACCCAGGGATTGAACCCATGTCTCTGGCATCTCCTGCATTGGCAGGTAGGTTCTTTACCACTAGCATCACCTGGGAAGCCCAAAAAGTGTTAGTTGCTCAGTAGTGTCTGACTGTTTGCAACTCCATGGACTGTAGCCCGCCAGGCTCCTCTGTCCATGGGATTTCCCAGAATCAGTTTATTTTAAATTTCCCATGAAGTAGATTAAATCTAGTCTTGTTGTACTGGTTAGACAAATAATGTTTTGAGATATAGCCTGGTATCATTTTATTAATAAATGCAAGTTAAAAACTGTCAGAAATCATGAGTTTTAAACTGCACAGTTTATCTTTGTACAGACATTCAGTCGTGTTTGTGGAGGACCAGAGAAGAACAAAGCAGTTCCTGTCCTCAAGGAACTTGTGGTCACACTGTAAGACATTAGGGAGCTTATATTTTATTTTTGACTTCAAAACAATTTTTTGCATAGTGGTCTTTAGGTAGTAACATTTACTGATCAAAATGATTTTCAGTATATATTAATGGCAAAATATCCTTTTTGGAGCTAAACTATCTAGGTGTACTACTTACCAAGTCGTCTTGGATGAGTTACTGAATCTTGAACCTCAGTTTCATCTATAAAAAAGAAGATAATGATAGTACCATCCTCATTTGTTTTTCCCCAGGGAGTTTCAGTGAAGAAAAACTTTTCTTAAGTATTAATAGTACTGTTAATTCCTATTTTATCTAAAACCTTTGGGTATCAGTTTAATTCCCTTATTATAAACTCTTTTGTAGGAAAAGTTAGGTTAATAAGAGTTAAAGCATCTATCAGCTCTACTTTTGCCCTTTCCCTTTAGTTTCTGCTGGAAAATTGGATGACTGCCAGCCCTTACAAGCTTGAGAATGTCCTTCGGTTTTCTGCTTTCCTAGGGTTTGCCATTCAGGTGTGAGGATTTGGGTCTTCAGCTTGAAATAGGTCCTGGTATGAATTTTGGACCTTCCCTGCCTTTGGGTTTCATTTCCCTTTAGAAATCCTCAGTCATCCTTGCTGCCTTGGCTAGGAGAGGCCAGGAAATGGTGCCTTGGGCCACTTTGCTCTTGGCTTGACTCTGATTTTCATCAAGAGTCCTTCTGATCAGTGATAGACATCAACATGGATGCTTCCCACTGATAAAATATCCCATAGAAACTCCTTTCTTTCACTGAGTACTCCCATGTTCTGTAATCCATCTGCATTTGTTTAGTCCAGACTTCTTTCCTTTCCCCTTTTAATTCTTTAATTGGAAGGGCTGCAATGATAGAGGTGTTTATTGTCAATTTTGCTTCTGCTAACAACTCTAGCATTTAAGGTGTTATGGATGAGCAGGAAGAGACTATACAGAAAAACACATTTTAAATGAATTACGTTTGATAAAAAACTTCATAGTATGAAATTTTAAAATTAAGTGCTAAAATTGTACAATAAATATACAGCCATGCTGTCAGTTCCCATTTGCCAAAGATGAAAACCCTCAGCAGAAACTTCTTATGGAAGAACTAGCTGAATCATAAGATTGTGTGGACTAAATGATAACCTATTTGTCAAGTATTTGGAACAGAAATTTTTCTTTAGTGCCTGATGTGTATTAGGCAGTGATCTCAGTGCTAGAGATATTGTAATGAAAAAAAAAAAAAGAATGCTTTTTTGTTGTTGTTGTTATGCTTAGATGCTATTTAGTAAGCTGGTGAATTTATCTCCTCTTTGGGAGCTATGTAAAGACTTGATCTTTAAATAAATGAGATAGACTACACACTGGTCCTCTACCTTTAGAATTTAAAGTGAGCATATTAAAAAAGCATCAGAGACCACCATAACTCCAAAGGCAAAAAAAAAAAGTTCCTAGTCCTTTTGAAGTTGGGGCTACTTAAGATACAAATAGGGTCCAGTAAAGTTTAGGATGAATTTATAGAACTGGTAAAGTAAAATCTGTAGGGATCTAAGTTTCTGGGATCCTGTTTGTCAAATTCATAATTTGGAACACTGCCCTGGAATCAGCCCTTTTTACTCTTATAAAGGTCAAAATCAGGTCTTTCTATGTGGATTTATTATATCTAACTTAGAAAATAGGCAATATACATTTTTAAATTTATTAAGATCTTATTAAAAGATCACTTCTGAATTTTGTTTTATTTGTTAGCTCACTATCTTGAGTAGTTTTTGTTCATTGACAGTCCTTGTGAAATCAGTTGTCGTTACCTTCTGGAACACAATGAAGTTAGGATTGGTATTGCTGTTTAGTTGCTAAGTTGTGTCCATCTCTTTTGCAATGCCATGGACTGGGTTTCCCGGGTGGCTCTGTGGTAAAGAATTGATTTTAGTTTATTAAAATTCATTGTTACAAGGTAAGAGGAGAGTCCCTTTCTTTAGTAACCCAAAACAGTGTTCTGACACATTACGGTTAAAGTTTAAACATTTCATGGTTCCATCTCAACCTATAACTCCAGTGTGTATGGATAGGCAGTGATCATTCACATCAGTTAAAAGAGTTAAAAGGGCTTCCCTGTGTTAAGTGGTTAAGAATCTACCCACCAGTGCAGAAGTCATGGGTATGATCCCTGCTCTGAGAATATCCCACGTGCCCCGGAGCGACTAAGCCACGCACCACAGCTGCTGAGCCTGCGAGCCGCCACCGCTGAAGGCCGCGCACCGAGAGGCCCTGCAGGGCCGCAGGAGGAGCCGCCACAGTGCGGCTCGTGCCCGGGCCAGAGGGGCCCTGCTCCCTGCCGCTGGGGAAGCCTGAGCACAGCCACGAAGAGCTGGCACAGCCAAACACATGATACATCCCAACAAAAAGAAACTTAGATTAAAAAGTGGTTGTTGAATGCCTTATTAAACTGTCAGCAAGTACTAAGTTGTTTTTGAAAAGGAGTACATTTTGTATTTAGGAAGCTGTAATGTAATAGTACTATGAATTGAACATTGCACTTTCTCCTCTCCTCTCATTATATTTTAAAAGACAGTAAGTATGTGCTAAGGATAGGGTGTACTAACTACCTTAAATAAATGGGATGGAAAATGTTCTGTTTCATGTTTAAATTCTGGAGATATAAAACTATAGGTTAAATTTGTTCTTAAAACACACAAATGCATGCTTTCACGTTTATTTATGGCCACACCACACATCTTATGGGATCTTAGTTCCCCAACCAAGGTTTAAACCTGTGCCCTTAGCCGTGAGTTTTAAGACACAGTCTAACTTTAAGTGATAAGACAGTGCTCTGAAATTTCACGTAGAAAATTTTAAGTGGAAAGACATAAATCACACAAATAGAAATAAAAAATATAATTGTCTTCATGTCAGTAATAGATATAACAGAATTTAAGTCAAAAAGATGGAGCATAGGTGATCACATTATATACAGTAAATCTGAAAAAATAAACATACAAAAAGTAAAAACTATTGTTTGCCATTGTGTAGAAATCTTTACACCCTTTATCTGGATGTGGAATTTGGTTCTTTAAATGCAAAAAAAAAAAAAAAAAGAATTGTGTATGTACATACATATACACTCTCAGAGTTAGGGCCCTCTAGGTAACTGACCTGCATTACCATGGAAAACTTTCATATCTAGTTCATTTAGATTTTTGTTTCATTTTGGTTTTAAATGTTGCTTCTTTACATTTTATGGTTCTTCTTTATTCTACCAAGAATTGGATATTTGATTTCTCTTAGTTTTCTTTTGTATGAGAAATAAATGTTTATGAGCATAGGAGATAATTGTTATTAGGTGTTTATTTTTAATTTTCTTTATACTTTGATCATCTGACTTGATAAATATAAATGTTACTGATTATAGGTAAATGATTAAAAATATATGCATGTATATCTATATCTATATGCACATTTTTTCCTTTTTTAGCATGGTGTTAATCTGTATATTCAAGATAAAGAAGGCTTGTCAGCTTTGGATCTTGTAATGAAGGATAGACCAACTCATGTAGTATTCAAAAATACTGGTAAGAAA
This sequence comes from Cervus canadensis, assembly GCF_019320065.1. Lineage (NCBI taxonomy): Eukaryota > Metazoa > Chordata > Mammalia > Artiodactyla > Cervidae > Cervus > Cervus canadensis. The sequence goes on along the minus strand of NC_057405.1, from coordinate 34,675,887 downwards.
ATTCCATAAATATATTTCATTAAAGTTTAGAACATTTTAACGAAATTTTATTGTTATAAAAATAACTGAGAAAATTTGTGTGTGGATATCTGCAAAGACTTTTACTCTAATATATATAGATTGATAACTTTGGTTTTCTTTCAGAACACTTAGGTTTATTTTATACTTTTTCAATCTAGATTTATGTGTATAAGAGTAAAAACACAGCCTTGAAGAAAGTAGGGAAAACCACTAGGTCATTCAGATATCACCTAAGTCAAACCCCTTATAATTACACAGTGGAAGTGACAAATAGATTCAAGGGATTAGATCTGACAGAGTGCCTGAAGAACTGTGGACGGAGGTTTGTAACACTGTACAAGAGGCGGTGATCAAAACCATCCCCAAGAAAAAGAAATGCAAAAAGGCAAAATGGTTGTCTGAGGAGGCCTTACGAATAGCTGCGAAAAGAAGAGAAGCAAAAGTCAGAGGAGGAAAGGAAAGATACCCATCTGAATGCAGAGTTGCAGAGGATAGCAAGGAGAGATAGGAAAGCCTTCCTCAGTGATCAGTGCAAAGAAATAGAGGAAAACAATAGAATGGGAAAGACTAGAGATCTCTTCAAGAAAATTAGAGATACCAAGGGAATATTTCATGCAAAGATGGGCACAATAAAGGACAGAAATGGTATGGACTTAACAGAAGCAGAAGATATTAAGAAGAGGTTGCAAGAATACATAGATGAACTATACAAAAAGATCTTCATGACCCAGATAATCACGATGATATGATCACTCACCTAGAGCTAGACATCTTGGAATGCAGAGTCAAGTGAGCCTTAGGAAGCATCACAATGAACAGAGCCTAGTGGAAGTGATGGAATTCCAGCTGAGCTACTTCAAATTTTAAAAGATGATACTGTTAAAGTGCTGCACTCAAGCAAATTTGGAAAACTCAGCAGTGGCCACAGGACTGGAAAAGGTCAGTTTACATTCCAGTCCCAAAGAAAGGCAATGCCAAAGAATGTGCAAACTACTGCACAATTGCACTCATTTCACATTCTAGCAAAGTAATGCTCAAAATTCTCCAAGTTAGACTTCAACCATATGTGAACTTCCAGATGTTCAAGCTGAATTTAGAAAAGGCAGAGGAACCAGAGATCAAATTGCCAGCATCCATTGGGTCATAGAAAAGGCAAGACAATTCCAGAGGAACATCCACTTCTGCTTCATTGACTGTGCTAAAGCTTTTGACTATGTGAATGACAACAAACTGGAAAATTCTTAAAGAGATAGGAATACCAGACCATGTTACCTGCCTCCTGAGAAACCTGTATGCAGGTCAAGAAGCAACAGTAAGAGCTGGACATGGAACAGTGAACTGGTTCCAAATTGGGAAAGGAGTACGTCAAGGCTGTATAGTGTCACCCTCCTTATTTAACTTCTGTGCAGAGCACATCATGTGAAATACCAGGCTGGATGAAGCACAAGTTGGAATCAGGATTGCAGAGAGAAATATCAATAACCTCAGATATGCAGATGACACCACCCTTATGGCAGAAAGTGAAGAACTAAAGAGCCTCTTGATGAAAGTGAAAGAGGGGAGTGAAAAAGTTGGCTTAAAACTCAACATTCACAAAGCTAAGATCTTGACATATGGTCCCATCGCTTCATGGCAAATAGATGGGAACAATGGAAACAGTGACAGAGTTTATTTTCTTGGGCTCCAAAATCACTGCAGATGGTAACACAGCCATGAAATGAAAAGACATTTGCTCCTTGGAAGAAAAGCTATAACCAACCTAGACAGTGTATTAAAAAGCAGAGATATTACTTTGCCAGCAAAGGTCCGTATAGACAGTGCTATGGTTTTTCCAATAGTCACGTATGGATGTGAGAGTTGGACTATGAAGAAAGCTGAGCGCGGAAGAATTGATGCTTTTGAACTGTGGTGTTGGAGAAGACCCTTGAGAGTCCCTTGGACTGCAAGGAGATCAAACCAGTCCATCCTAAAGGAGATCAGTCCTGAATATTCATTGGAAGGATTGATGCTGACACCGAAGTTCCAGTACTTTGGCTTCCTGATGCGAGGAGCTGACTCATTAGAAAAGACTTTGCTGTTGAGAAAGATTGAAGGCAGGAGGAGAAGGGGACGACAGAGGATGAGATGGTTGGATGGTGTCACCGACTCCATGGACATGAGTTTGAGCAAGCTCCAGGAGATAGAGAAGGACAGGGAAACCTGGTGTGCTGCAGTCCAGGGGTCACAAAGTTGGTCATGATTGTGACTGAACAACAAATAAAGGCAGCTAGAATTGTAACTACTATAAAGTGATTGATGTGCACTGAGAAAGGACAGTATTTGAGGTTGAAGGGAAAGGAAGTGATTCTTCTATCCACACGTCCGTTCTTGTAATGGCACTTATCTTTTCAATTTTTTTGCCCTGTGAGCTTTGTGAATGTAAATTGATTGAAAAGAAGAAGAGATGTAGATGGGGGCACTAGTTAATCTGCATGTTAACCAGTGACAAGCTGGGTAAGGACATGGTCTTCATTTTACTTCTGTCTTGGACCCTATATTCCAAGTTACAGTCATTATTCCATTGAAGACCTTGATAAGTGTCCCAAAACAAAAATGAAGATTTATATCATAATTAGCTGTGATTTTTATCCCATTTTCCTTTTTGTTGCCCTAATGCCTAGTGTGATTTTGCATCTATCAAGAGCAAACTATTGGAAAATAATGTTTATGTAATAATAGAAACTAATACCATGTGTTTCATTTAGAACCTGTATATATGAAACATTTTAATGACATTCTACATTTAAATAGTTTTAATTTTTATTTTAAAATTTATTTTAAAATTTAAATTTTCATGAAAGCTAGGTGAATATGGCAGGTGGCATTTTACTCATTTGGCAGTTAAATCTTAGCTGCTAAAGAAACAAGGGTTCAACGTGTTAAATTGCCTTCGTTGAGACAGGCCTGTGCTGATTTGGATCTTCTGATTTCTGTTTCTGGAGTGTTATAATAAATTATAGATGGGTAATTTAAAAGAAAATTTTGGTAGTATCTTTCTAAATATGGTAGTTTGGTTTTGTAAAGAGTCATATTTGAAGTAAACTGATTAGTTCAGTATGTAATTAAACAACACTGATACTTGTTTAAAATGTGATAGAATATAAAAACTAATTTTCATTTTAGATCCTACAGATGTCTACACTTGGGGAGATAATACAAATTTCACCCTGGGTCATGGAAGCCAGAATAGCAAACATCATCCAGAGTTGGTGGATCTGTTTTCCAGGAGTGGGATTTATATCAAGCAGGTATTTTACTAATTCTTTTAAGATTTTGTTAGTCTTAATCATAGTTAGACTGTATAACGTATCATAAAACTATGAGATGTTTATGCAGTGTTCTTGCCTGGAGAATTCCATGGACAGAGGTGCCTGGTAGGCTACCATCCACGGGGTCACAAAGAGTCAGACACAACTGAGTGTCTAACACGTTCACGTTTGTATAAGGAGCATTAGAAGTTAGAAGGCATTATACAGATAGTAGTTTTTTAAAGATAGAACTTCTGTTGGATTTTCTAGCTTTATTTTTCCATTTAGAGTTCTTCAAATTGTTTCTCAAGTGAATTTGTTGTTCAAACTCAATTTATTGTTAGTTTTAGGTAAGTGAACCTGAGTTGTTAAATATAAGTAATTGTAAAATTTTAATTGATAATTGTAAAGGTTTTGCCTTTGTCCTTATATCATAATTCTGGTTATCTCCCTCTTCAGTGTATTTCGCTGCTATTGACCTACTCATCTTTTTCTATAATGCTCTGTATGTGTGTGTCTCTGTGTGTATAATACATATCTGGCCTCAGCGTTTCTTCCTCTTGAGCTTCATTTCAGTTGCACTCTCGATAGTCTTCAAAGTTTTAAATTTAACTGAAGTGTTAATTTTGCCACTCCTAAACAACCTCTACTTAATAATTTTTAGAGCTATAACTCTCATTTTCTAAATCTGAAAACTACATCTCAGAATATGTCTGCTGAGTTCTTTTCTCCATTTTTTCCCCATGATGTAATCATAACTCTTTTATTCCCCCAATTATTTGGATGATAAATTATATAGCCACCATATTTAGAGCTATGTAGGACACTGTTTTTTACACCAGAAGTCACTAATGTATCACAATCAGCAATTTAGAAAAAGTAATAGAAGAGTTAAACCCAAGAGAATATTAAAATTCGAGAGGGCAAGAATAGGAGCCCACGTGATAAGAGTGACGAGGGAAGTGGAGTGGGGTGGTGTCCTGAAGCTTAGAGAGGCACCTGCTTTCCTTCTCTGACTTGGTACAAGATATAGTCAGGTTTGGTGAGGGGAGGTTTTTCAGGAGCAGAGATTTTTACACAAATGTGCAGGAGCAGTGGAGGCATTAGGAGTAATGGGGCTGTCTACATAACCAGGCTCTCAGTAAATAGTGCCGAATACTGCTTTCCTTCCTCTCACACCTATCCACAGTGTTTGTATGTCAACCTTATTTTGTGGTTAAAAAAAAAATCCTTTACATTCGTAATTTCTTCACAAAGTACTTGGTGTCCTTGCCTTAACTGAAGTGTAGCTGTGTCTTTGTGTACACTGTTTCATCCTTAACCCTACCAAGTGGACTATGCTCAATTCTTCAGGTCAGGTGTCCTGATTCTGGCTAGCCATCTATTAATACAGAGACTTGGAAGGAATTGAGGATGCTGAAAGGACTTGGGACAGACCAGAGTCTTAAGCCTGGGGTCAGGGTCTCTAGAGAAGGTGCAGGAAACTGTTAGAGCAGGGCTGGCTCTTTCTCACCTACTTAAAAGCTTTCGGTAGACATTGCTGATCAATCACAGCGCACACTTCCTCTCCCTTCCTCCTCAGTCCCACTCTCTTCCCCGCCTCTCTGTTTTAAAGTGAATTGGGACAAGTCCTCAGAGTTCACCTGTCAGCAGCCACGAATAAGTGATCAGAGTTGAGGCACTTAGTAAGGCTCCTGTTTTCCTTTTCTGACTTGGTACAAGATACAGTCAGATTTGGTGAGGTAAGATTTTTCAGGAGCAGAGATTTTTACACGAATGGGAAGGAGTCATGTAGGCATCAGGAAATGGGCTGATTGTACCTTCTGATCCTAAGACACATGTGCTATAGAAGAATTGAGCATATTCCACTTGGTAGGGTTAAAGATGAAACTACATGAAGACAAAGCTACATTTCAATTAAGACAAGGACACTTAAGTATTTTGTGAAGAAATTAAGGATGTAAAGGATTTTTTTGTCTTAACCACAAAGTAAGGGTTGAAACATAAACACTATAGATAGGTTTGAGAGGAAGGAAAGCAGTGTAAATTTAGTAAGAAAAGAGGAAGCAAGTTTTTGGCACTATTTACCGAGTGCCTGGTTATGTAGATAGCTCCATTCCTCATTGAAAAACAGCTGATTCTGTCCTACCAGATGAATTGACTGCCTTGGGACAGAGATTATTGTTGTTAGCATAATGTATTCTTGATAATTAAGATGAAAATCCATGATCAGTTGCCTCTTAAATTCAGAGGTTTTAAAGTTGAAGGTCTTATACTCTGGCGTTGGTTGTTTGATATTGTTGTTGTTAAGCCGTGTCTGACTCTTTTGAGACCCCGTGGACCGTAGCCCGCCAGGTTCCTCTCTGTCCATGGGATTTGCCATACGAGAATATTGCAATGGGTTGCCAGTTCCTTTCCAGGGGCACTTTCTTACCCAGGGATTGAACGTTCCTGCATTGGCAGGCAGATTCTTTGTCACTGAGCCACCAAGGACGCTGAAGTTGGAAATTACAGGGGTGCTCTAATGTTGAATATAGGATTGAACAAAATGTATTATTTTTAGTTTCATAAAATAATATTTCCTTTACAGATTTTAACTTTGTAGTACAAATTTGAATACATTTTTTATTTTATTTTTAGACTTTCTAGATGTTTGTGGTACAGCTAAATAAATGACTTTTTTTCTTTAATCAAAGACCCAGAGTCTTTGATAAACTTTTTTCTGTAAAAAACAAGTTCTATAAAAAAGTATTTACAGAACTTGTCAGGTGGTTAAGGATATGTGTAAATAGCACTTGCAGTTCAGCTTATAATATTCTTATAAACAATTCTAGGATTTTTTAATTTCTTAATCCTTTTTTAATGTCCTAAGTTAGAAATATTTATGGATAGCATAAGAAATACAAATGCAAATGTTTTAAAGATAAAGGATGTTTAAATAGTATTTAGGTAAAATGAGTGTACTGATGATGCCTTGAAAAAAGCTTGAGAATCGGTATAAATTATTTAAAGCCATGTAATGATATTAAAGACATATTAAACACTTCAGAGATAAAAAAGGACATACTGTTAACCTACCACTCTCTCTGTATAGGTGATATTGAAAAAAATATTCTTAACAGCATTTCTACTGTTTTCTTTAGTAGTATGTCACTATTTGGTAATCTTTATGCTTCATATTTTATTCTGTTCAATTCGCGTTGTGTGGGATTTTATGAAATTGGAAAACAATTGGTTACTTTTTGTATTTTCCTTTGTTTAGTCTCTTCTGTGTTACACGTGCTTAATTCCTTCTAAATTTTTTCCCCCCATATGTCGGTGGTTTTAGACATAGTTTTAAAATAGACCAGTATATATTTTAAATTTTTATTTCAGAAAACTTTAAACATGTACGAAGTAGAGAGAATAGTATAATGAATTCTGATGTACCCATTATCTAGCTTAAACAATTAGTAATATTCTGTTATTTTGTTTTTATGAAATACAGGATATTTTATGCAGAGACATTTAATAATATTCTCTTGTTTTCCTGTAGGTGGTGCTTTGTAAATTTCACTCAGTGTTTCTGTCTCAGAAAGGGCAGGTTTACACCTGTGGTCATGGTCCTGGAGGACGATTAGGCCATGGAGATGAACAGACATGCTTGGTAATTGAAATGTCACTATACAGTTTAGGTAACTTTGGTAAAATTTGATAGATTGGAAGCTTCACTTAACTAAATTTCTTTTTTTAAACTAACTGAAAGGAGAAAATAGTATACCAATTGTATACCAATAGTATATCAATGATAATTGATTTTAAAAGATCAGTTACTTTCCTGGTATATTGTGTTTAAAATAAAGATTTAAATATGTAAAATTCTAAAGCATCAAAAAATTTTTTCTTATAGCAAGTATTGAATCAGGAGATATAGTATATAAATAAGCTTTAAAATATTTCCATAGTTGAAATTTTAAAAGGAGTTTACTAATTGTAAAAGATTTTTTCTGTTGTAGTCCAGGATTTATTCATTTTTAACTTCTCATTAAGGTATTTGTGGTCTAAAAATTGAGCCAATATTTTCATTATATAATCACAAAATTGAGTCAGCTACTGAAACTTAGTGCTAATTCCGGAGAAAACCTAATAATCATTACATTCAGAAAAATACCTTACTTTTAACTAAGGTTTTTTTTTTTGAGGGGACTGCTGGCATATTCATCGATTAAGAGGTCTTTAAAAAGGAGAGAGCGCTATGATAGTTGCTTCTGTTCTTTGAAGGGTATATTATGTGCTAGGCATTGTTTATGCTTTCCATTTAGTATTGCTACGTTGATTTAAGCCTTAAACAGCCTTGTGAAGTTATAGCCTTATTATCCTCATTTTATACATAATGCCAATAGTAATAATAGTACTCATTTATCAGTTGTTTACTCTGAGCCAGAGATGGTTGTTTTGCGCTTACCAACTCATTTACTCCTTCTATTGATCTTATTATCATCCAAAATACTATTATTATTTTGTGTTCAGATGAAGAAAATGAGAGAAGAGATTTTTTTGAGATCAAATAGCTGCTGAATGCGAAGGCGATGGCACCCCACTCCAGTACTCTTGCCTGGAAAATCCCATGGACGGAGGAGCCTGGTGGGCTGCAGTCCATGGGGGCACTAAGAGTCAGACATGACTGAGCGACTTCACTTTCACTTTTCACTTTCCTGCATTGGAGAAGGAAATGGCAACCCACTCCAGTGTTCTTGCCTGGAGAATCCCAGGGATGGGGGAGCCTGGTGGGCTGCCGTCTATGGGGTTTCACAGAGTCGGACACGACTGAAGCAACTTAGTAGCAGCAGCAGCTGGTAAATGGCTGGATTAAGATTTGAACCCAGAACAGATGACTTTAAAGGAATATAATATCGTTTGGTATTCATTGAAGGGCTGTGTTGATTCCTGTATTTTTATTTATTGCTTCATTCCATGAGTGAATACTTTGGTTAAAGAGCGCCCTTTGTTCAAACCAAACAAATTTGTACTTGGTGTATGATACATGATCAGGGCTCAGAATCATTTATCGAATCCAATTGTTTTATTAAAATCTCTCATTGGGATTTTGTATTTTATTTATAAAGCAATGTCTGTGTCCTATTAAATTCATCCCCCTCCTTGTTGAATTGTAGAGTTTGCCTATGATTGATACAGCCATATAGCAGTCATGTCATTTGGGATGTAATGTTCTCAGATTCTATTTGTATATTTTATATAAGTGGTTAATGTAATATACCAAAGTTAATTTTATTTTGTAGGTCCCTAGGCTTGTGGAAGGACTGAGTGGTCATAATTGTTCTCAAGTAGCAGCTGCTAAGGATCATACTGTTGTATTAACTGAAGATGGATGTGTTTATACATTTGGTCTAAATATTTTTCACCAATTAGGACTCACTCCTCCACCTTCCAGTTGTAATGTACCCAGACAGGTAAACTTCTCTTTTTTAAACAATAATGTGACCATTGCCATAAAACCTACATGGACAAAAGGATAGAAGGTGTTGATAAGAGCAACTTATTTTACCTATAGTCAATGGTATATGTTTCTTAAATGGTATATATCTTATTTTTCACGGGAGAAATTTAGCATAGTACAAATTAAAATTTGTTTGGAGTGAGAAAGAAAGCACTTGGGATATTAGGCAGCAAAGTGCCTTTGATTCAACTTACAAGTGGTGACAAGCAGAGGGGGATCCAGATATTTTGCAGAGGGGGATCCAGATATTTGGGGTTTGAAGCCTAATTTTGAGGCCCTCCTTAAAAAAAAAATTTTATAAGTAAAAAATGGGCCATGCAGTTGAGGTACCCAGAAGCTTAAGGTTATGGCTTCATGGTCAATCTGTCTCTGCATAGAAATCACACCTGGCAAGTTTATTTGAGGGAATATAAGCCTGAAAGCCACTATTCTGTGTTCTCTTGTCCCTTTTTCTTTTGTACAACTACCAGCAGAAGGTGGCCTTTTCTCAACTTCAGGGACCTAGTACACAAGACAGGACTGGTGCTTTAAATTAATATATTACTAGAATCATCTATTGGAGAAGGAAATGGGAACCCACTGCAGTATTCTTGCCTGGAGAATCCCATGGACAGAGGAGCCTGGTGGGCTGCTGTCCATAGGGTCGCACAGAGTCCGACACGACTGAAGCGACTTAGCGTGCATGCATACATTGGAGAATGAAATGGCAACCCACTCCGGTGTTCTTGCCTGGAGAATCCCAGGGACGGAGGAGCCTAGTGGGCTGCCGTCTATGGGGTTGCACAGAGTCGGCCACGACAGAAGCGACTTAGCAGCAGCAGCAGAATCATCTATAACACATGTGTTTTCAACTCATAAAATTTTGCATTTCTGGTATTAAATTTCTTCATTGGTTTAATTCTCTGGATTTAAAATGATTATTAGATATACATTTTTTTATTAATACAGCTTTAAAATCCAATGCTTTTGCATTCTGGATGGCTAGTGAATCAATAGTAGTTACTCCAAGATAATTAGAGGTAGTTTCCGATCTGTGGTACTTCTTAGAAGATCCCTTTTCCTCAGCCAACTGTGGAATTTGTAGCTATTTAATCATTTTGTAGACTTCTTTAGGAGTGGTAGCTTTTACTCATTTTCATTCTCTTTGTGTGGCTATCCTGGAGCTCTGGCTTGTTACGGACATATCCAGTGTTCTTAAGTGAGGGCAGATTTGTGCCCCAGAGCCATTTGGCAATGTCTAGAGACAATTTTAGTTGTTACAATGGGGGTGGGGGGTGGGGTGGGTAGAGGTGGGGTTAGTGGTACTGACATCTGGTGGACAGAGGCCAGGGATGCTACCGAACCTCCTTGACACAGTCCCCCACAACAATCATCTGGTTCAGACTGTCAGCAGTGTTACTGTTGAGAGACTCTGGATATGTCAAATGTAAAAGTACCATGTTTTCTAGCAAGAACCAGAATGCCTGTTTTGAATATTATTTGTTAACCAAAGTTTAATGATTCGGTGTATGTAAGGTTTTTTATATGTTAAAACTGCTGACTTAAGGCGGCTGCACCAAAATGTCTTACGTTCTGAGAGGAGTTGGGGTCAGTACTAGTGCCGAGATCTGTTGGTGATGACTGCCGTTAGCACTTGAAGGGGTCACTGGCAGCAAGTTTGCCCTGTATTGGCTACCCTGGTCTGCTGGATCTTTTGCAAAATTCCATTAGTTTATAGATACATAATCAACTGAAGCCTCACTTGTCTTTTGAATAGATGCAGGCAAAGTATCTGAAAGGAAGGACAATCATTGGAGTAGCAGCTGGAAGGTTTCATACCGTGCTGTGGACTAGAGAAGCTGTTTACACTATGGGACTAAACGGTGGACAGCTGGGTAAGAAATCCAGGATGACAGTATCTGAAAAGTAAATTGTGTTCTTAAAACGGATATTTTGTGATTTATTTGTTGATGTAAATTTTTAGGTTATTTACTAGATCCCAATGGAGAAAAGTGTGTAACTGCACCTCGTCAAGTCTCTGCCCTTCATCATAAGGACATCACTCTGTCTTTGGTTGCTGCTAGTGATGGGGCTACTGTCTGTGTTACCACAAAAGGAGATATTTACTTACTTGCAGACTATCAATGCAAGAAGCTGGCTTCTAAGTATGTATATTTCTGTGAAAGAAACATACCTTAATTCAACTCTTCCGGCAAATATCTGAGTTTCAGCTCTGTGTTATTCTCTGAAGTGTCAAATGGGTACATTGAATGGTGGGAAAGTCAAGAGTTTTTGCCTAAGATGATAATCTTAATCTTTTGGCAAATGTTCAGTAAATATATGTAAAAGTTCTTTGTAGGGTTGTAAAGAGTATTTCTGAATTATGATAATACGTGGTTAAATATGACCTGTAAGTTTCCCTTTATGCTTCAGGTGCACAGAGCTAGATTAATCATAGTTCTTGGTTTGTGACACAATCATCTTTACATTGTTAATCATATTCTGTACCCTCTACTCAGTCCAAGTATTTATACCTAATTGGTGTATTTTCATATTTTTGTATAGCCAGTTGTTATATGATAACATATTATAGTAACATGTGGTAAATAAGTAGTTGGCTGTCTAATCAAAAAGTCAGTTAAAGCAGGGAATTATAAAGCTTAAGGTTTAAGTATAGATGAGTCAGTTAGCTGGAGTTCTTTTGTGCATAAACCATATTTGTAATGTATTATTCATTATTTCATTTTGAGTGACTTGAGCAAGTGCTTAAAAAGAATTATAAGTAAGTTAAGGGCAGAATCCTGTATTTTTCATACATTTTCAGTATTTTATATAGTTGGTTAATCTGTATCTGACTAATTTTTTTGCTTGTCATATTTTTTGTGTCACTTTAAAGTATTCTTTTATAGAAAGTGTTCTTCTCAGACTATTTTGTTGGTTTACATATTTCATTATAAGTGTAGTAATAAATACAAGTAGAGAAATAGATCTTTGAACAGGTATAATAGCTCAGTTAGTGGGAGTAGGCGTGTGAGGGAATTCTAGAGAGTAACTATCCAGCTTTTAAACTAGTCAGGGATTTGAACTGAAATACAACAGAATGTGCTTTTGCTAATGCTAGTGAGATGGTAACTTCATGAACAGATACCATTATGAACAGAAGATGTCAACCATCGATATATACAACTTATTTTCAGTGTATAACAATTGGAAAATTATCAATTGTAAGGTCATATTTCAGTTATAAAAACATGAAAATGTGATCAAACAAAAAAAAAAAAAAGAAAATGTGATCAAACATGTTTCTTAGAACTGATTATGTAGGTATCTTTCTGAGCATGAGATGATTTGTGGATTGTTAGAATTTGTTTTTACTTTGCATTTATAAAACTTACCCTGACAACACTAAGTTACATAGATATGTTACATCATGTTTTGCCTAAGAAAATTCTTTTGTTACAGGATAGTAATTTTGAAAAGGAAAACATATAAAAATATTTTTTAAAAATAATTTTTATTTTATTTTTTAAAATAAAATGTAAAAATACAATATTATGTTATTTAAAATATAAAAATAAAGTATTTTTAAACATTTAAAAATATCTGAAAGAGAGGACAGTCATTGGAGTAGTAGCAGGTAGATTTCACACAGTGTCATAGGCATCACATGTGTGGATATAATGAAATGTGTAATGAATTGGCTAGTGGATGGGTTATTAAATTAGCAACACCAATGGTAGCTATATCTATTTAAAGTTGCCCACATTTGAAATTAAGGATTTCTGTCTTGTTTTGAGGTTTAAATTTTTTCTGTTAAAAATGCAGATAACATAGGAGCTTTTTCGCCTTACCAGTAATTTAATCTGGGGAGAATACATATGTTAGTACATGGGATTTTAGATACATAGCATGTGTATCTGAGTAGGTATAAACTTGCCATAGAAGGAAATGGTCATTGTGTAGGGGAAACTCATAAAAGGAGGGACTAAGGATACCAAAGGTCAAATCACCTTACTTTTATCTTTCACAGCAATCACCCTAAAGTATTGTTTGAATAGTCATTTCTTTAAAATTGAGCTTGTAAATTATAGAAAACATATTAATCTAGAATTTTTTTTTTTTCATTCAGACAACTGAACTTGAAAAAGGTTCTTGTATCTGGGGGTCATATGGAATACAAAGTTGATCCTGAACATTTGAAAGAAAATGGGGGTCAAAAAATTTGCATTCTTGCAATGGATGGAGCTGGAAGGGTGAGTATATATTTATGCAAAAGCTTAGTAATCTTGTTCTCAGTTGATAGCTCTAGAGGACCTGATAATGTAAAACTGTGTTGCTATGATAGTGGATTCCTACTGACTTTTGTTTCCCTACATGTTTTTGTCCCTACTTGTTTTTGATGTCCAGTACTAATTGGTTTGAAATACTAATTGGTATTTCAAAGAAAGTATGACCTTTCATGTTGCATAGTACTGCCTTGTTAAACAATAGTTTAAAATTTCATTTATTGAAAAATATTCATTTATTGTGTTTAAAATAAAAGTAAGGGATTTGATGAGTTATTTGATATATACAGTAAGTATTCAAAAATGATATTGAATTAGATATGAGGTATATAACTACTCTTTTAAAAAAGTAAAAAACTAAGCTGGCAGTGTTAAAAATATGTAATTGGAAATTTTCTCTCAAATTTGATCTTAAATGTATACAAAATACTATATATACAGAGATTATAACTATCATATAGAAAATATAATGAATTTCTGGATCACTATATAATCTCTGGGACTTCCCTGGCAGTCAGGTGGTTAAGACTCAACACTCCCAGTGCAGGGAGCATGGGTTTGATCCCTGGTCAGGGAACTAAGATCCTGCATGCCACCTGGTGCAAGTGAAAAAAAAAGCCTCTCTTGTCTCTTTTCATTTAAGTAAATAGAGTTGTAATTTTCATTTCTCTGATAAAATTGTCAACTAAAAATATGTATTATACATTAGAAACACTGAATAAGTTTTACACTGTCACTGGAAAAACAGATTGCTATCTGCTTTTTGTTTATAAAATAAAAACATACAATAAGTGTATTGAGGTTTTATAAATTGCTATAAAAATTGCAATTTTAGAAACTGAAGAATTAATCATAAAACTCCACCTACTGGTACATTATAGGCATAATTCTGTGATGGATCATTTTATTTAGGGAACTATCTTTTTTTTTTTTTTTTCAAAAATTCCAGAAACAGTTATCCTGCTTTATAAATAGTTTCATAGTATCACTGGTGCTTTAAAAACTTTTTTAAGCATAAAGGTGATATTAGCATGTCCTTTTATTTTATTTTATTTTTTTTATTTTTATTTTTTTTTAATTTTTTTATTAGTTGGAGGCTAATTACTTCACAACATTTCAGTGGGTTTTGTCATACATTGATATGAATCAGCCATAGAGGGAACTATCTTTAAGAATTAGAGATCTAATTTGTACTGAAAGAAGGAAGCAGAGGCATAGAATTGCATTTAAAAAGTTGAATATTAAAAACATTTGACTTTGGGATATATTTCATGTACATTAGTAGAGATCTAGATTGTTTATACATGTGGATATTTACTTCCTGTAAAATTAATAACTTTACTATAAAAATGACAGACAAGCTCTGATGGTATCAGCTAATCAGTAGAGTCTATATTTTGTGTATATTACTTGAGTGACCTTGGCAGATACCATTCTGTGCTTTAAGATTCTTAATTATGAGGGGATTGAGCTTTTCAAGATCAGCAGTATTAATTTTTCAAATGAAATCATACTTGGAATGCCTGTCTACGGTGTAGATGAAAAAAAAGGTTTGCTGCTCTAGATAGAGCTGGATTGGAAAGCCCAGCCCCTCGTCTCCTGTCATTTTCAGTCCTTGAGCAGCAGCTCCTGGGCCATTTCTCAGGAGCACTAAGGCTGGCAGAATCAACTGGAAGCCGCTGAATTCTATGATGATTGTTCTGTCTCTTGAGATTTTGTTTTACTTGAGTTACGCAGACATCTTTTTTTTGTTTCCCTCGAGAGTAAAGTTTAGATTTTCGTAGGGTGGTTTTCATTCTTCTTGTAAATATTACACTTAAGTCTGACATTCAAGTTTTAGCATTAAGAATTTTGTTTTTCTTTAGCATATTGTATGCTAAACATTGTAGCATATGTTTGCTCCAAATGAGTAACACATTGTAGCATATGTTTGCTCCAAATGAGTAACACTGAACATTACTTCTTAAGAGAAGTGTCTTTGAAGTATTTTTAATGCTTCATGTTTGCTTGATGTGTTTTCTGAAACATACACCATCATGGCTTTTATATATATCTTTTACTATGGAAAAATGAACATTGAAACATACTGAGAGCTCTTATTTTTTGAGATAAGATTTGTTGATTTCATTTTTTGGTTGTTTAGATGCTATATTGCTTTCTATTCCACTGTAATTTGGTTTTATCTTAGGTATTTTGTTGGAGATCTGTCAACAGTTCTATGAAGCAGTGTCGATGGGCCTATCCACGCCAAGTCTTCATTTCTGATATTGCTTTAAGTAGAAATGAAATTCTTTTTGTCACACGAGATGGAGAGGGATTTAGAGGGAAATGGTTTGAAGAAAAAAGAAAGAGTTCTGAAAAGAAAGGTTAGTTCATATATGTGAATGGCATGTAATAGTACCTTCTAGCTAATGTTTAATTTTGTGCTTATTTATTATTAGGTTTAACTGACAAGTGTTACTAGGTTTTACCTCTGTATCTCTTCTTTTGATTTTGGTTTGTCTGTGCAGGTAAACAAAGGGAATTCAATCCACTTAAATCCTAAATTTTCAACCTTATATCTGTCAGTATGCCCTGAAATCATGGCACATTCTCATCAGTAACAGAGGCTGAGCATTGCTAATCTCTAGCCTTGGCTCTAGGGACAGGGCAGTATAAAATTAAAAACAAAAAAACAACAAAAAAACTTTGCAGGTGGATTTGAACAGTCTTCCAAATTCCTTTTTTCCCCCCTCTCCCCAAATTGAGAATTGAGTGGCTTATGCTTTGGGGGTGTTTTGGGGGCTTTTTGTTTTGTTTTTTACATGTTTGAATATATAAAATGAAACTTTCATAAGGTGTTTTAGGATTTAGAGGAAGATTACAGGAAGAATAAGGTTTTTATATTCATTGAGAATTTTAAAAAGTTCAGCTCACTTTATTAAACAATTTATTTTAAACAAAATAATTGGAGGCAAGTTTTATGCATTCCTTGATGAATATAAAGGAGAGCTTTAAGATGCTAGCATGGAAAATAGGAGTTATTTATTACATTATATAGTTCATTTTTGATTTTCTGACTATGAATTTACAAACTTGTGGATTGCTTAACATTGTTTTTTTTTTTTTTTTAACTCTAGTAGCAGCTTTTTTCTTTCATCCATAGTTAGTAATCTTTTTTTTTCTTTCCAGAAAAACTAGAATTCATTTACCTCTTCACATTTCATTCCTTCCACCCTAGCCCAAGTCACATCAAATGGTCACTGCGAAAAATGTTTCCTTTTTTTCAACTCTTGTTTCTTTTTATTTATTCTCTTACCAGAGTGAGCTTTTAAGATCTGATCCCAATATTGCTGTGTTTAAAAACTTTTTGATGGTTTCCTCACTTCCTGAACATGGCCTACAAGGCTCCTGCTCTGACCCTTGTCTGCATCTCTGAACTCCTCTTGAGTTCTCTCCCTCTCATTACCACTCTCCAGACACACTGACCTTCAGGTATTCAGTCTTGTCCACTTGTGGTTAGTCCCAGGGCCTTTCTAGTTTCACATCTCAGCTTAATTTATACTTCATCAGAGTTGTTTTCACCGATTATTTAAACTTGGTTACCCCTTTTAACTTTTAATGTTCTCTTTGTATTTTTATCATGTAGCTTAGTTTTACTTGTTTTTATGTATTTATCTTTGTGATTAATTTTTCTAATGTTGGTCTCCTATCATATTATAAGATGGCAAGGACCATGACATATAGTCATTATATCCTCACAGTGAAATAAAGGTTTCTTTGGAATCATTAGCATTCAGCATATTTCCTTCCCTCATTAAGTCATCTATTGAATGAACAAATTAGTTATTATATACTAAAAGATATATAAAGAACATTTATAATTACTCAGGAAATTATAAACATATTCTTCAAAATTATAAAGCCACAAAGGAATGATTTTTGGATAGTTTATTGATGTGTAGTATTTTATTTCTTTATAGATTACACAAGTCTATAAACATTTAAGGTATATTTACTATGTGCTGGATATAGGGCTAGGTTTTAATGATACAAAAATATGTAAGGTGGGCCCCTGTTCTCAGACAGTCATGAGTTTGTAGGGGCAATAGATACATTTATAAATATTTGCAGTTCATGGAGACAAATACTAATTTGCACATAATAAGTTTTTTGAGTGTCAGGAAGATTAGTAAATCCCTGTGAGTAAAAGAGTGAATTTGAGAGTAACCAGAGGGTCTTTAACTAACTTGTGTTGGAGCCCTTAGAACTGTGCCTTAGTCCTAACTAGTCTAAAACTGGATTCACGCTCTCATGCTTACGTGTCTGCTTCTCACTGGTTTTAAGTAAGTGGCTGTCTTTCACACCCCATTGTCCCTCACCCTCTACAACCCACTGGTCACCAAGTTTTGTCACTTCCATCTCAAACATTTTTGAAATCTCCACTTTCTCTAGTTTCATTGCTACAACCTCAGTCTTAGAGTGTTCATTCTTTTTTTTGGACTCTTAGTTTTATCAGTGATCTCTTTGTCTTTATTTGCTTTAAACATTTTTCATACTACAGGCAGAAACATTTACTTGCATGCACGTGTCATATTCTTCTTTCATATCCCCAATCTGACTTGTACTGATAAAATCATTTGTTTAACATCTGTCTTCTCTGCTTGATTGTATATTCCAAGATTGTAGACGCATGCTGTGTTGTTCACTACAGTATTACTAGGGCTACACTGAAAAGTGCTATATCACTGTAGCACATGTGGTCATTCAGATATTTGCTCAATAAATGGAAGGAAGGGGGAGAAGAAGGGAGGAAGCAAATACAATTTTTAATGGAAGCTGAGGAAATTTCAACGGTAGTATAACACTGTATTTGCCTTTTAGACAGCTTTGGTTCCAGTGTGGAGGACACAATCATGAGTAATTGGGAAAAGAAGAAAATTTTTAAAAAATCATGAATAATTGAGAATTGACCTACCAAAATTTCTTCTATCAGACAAATAATATATAGGGTGTAAATTATGTTGAAGAGAGAGAAGATGTAGTTCTTCAAAAGGACTTAATGCAGATAAAAGATTTCCCTGTTCTCCTAATCGTTTTTCTATTCCATTTACTCCTAAATCGTTTTAACAGTTTCAATAAAGCCTTGATTAATGAAAGTTTATTTTTTTCTTTTTAGCAGAGATTTTATCAAACCTTCATAATTCCTCACCAGATGTGTCTTGTGTCTCTGATATAAATAGTGTGTATGAAAGAATTCGACTTGAGAAACTTACTTTTGCCCATAGAGCTGTTAGTGTCAGCACAGATCCAAGTGGATGCAACTTTGCAATCTTGCAGTCAGATCCTAAAACAAGGTAAATGTACACTTGTCTATATTAAATTTCATTTTTAGAAGGAACAGTCATTGGGTTTTCTTTTGTTTTCAATAGCTCCTGGTACAAATTTAATTGAAGAGCTGTTGTCAAGTCTTAAAGAGACTTCAGACATATAATCCTATTACTAGGTTACCTCAAAGGTGGAATTTGTTATATTGGAAATTATGAGTGATTGTTCTTGCAAAAGGATATTTATTGAAAATGTTGAAGGTAATATGTACATACACACAGAATTTATTCATATCTTTGGTACTTCATGAGGTCCTGTAGGTTCTCAGATTTTGAGAAATATAAATATTTGTTACATAGTTTACAAAACTTTCTGACCATTGAGTACAGTGGGAAATGATAGAAGAGGTAATGTAGAGTCATCTGGAGGGCATTGTGAATCTCAGTGCAAATCTTCTGTCAGGTTAGTACAGAGATGACAGGTTTAAGATAAATATCAAGGGTCTTACTGTAGAGGGGAAAAAGTCCCTAGAGACAGGATTATCATTCCTCCTGGTTTGCCCAGGTCTGTCCCAGCTTGAGCACTGAAAGTTTCCTCTCCTGGGAAACCACTCAGCCCCAGGCAGACCAGGGGAGTTGGTCACCCTACCGAGAAGAGTGAAATGTAGATTGGGAAGGTAACGATTGCATGCCTACAGTACTGAAAGAACCAGGGGTATGGACTGATGTATGTGTGTGTATTTATCTTTATTTCCTTGAGTTTCTAACTTATTCTGGGATCTGGGAACTGAAGTATTTATTTGCTGTTCTGTATATATTCTTCTCCGCTTGTGAGATGAAAGAATATAAACAGGAAAAGGTTGAACACTGTACTGTACTCTTTTTGAATGTTTTTAGTTATACTTTTAAAAATACATTTAAAAAATTTCTCCAAAAGTCATTCAAATTTATGTTTTAGTGTTTCCTTATAGAAACAGAAAACTCTCCTTTCAAAGGAAAACTTAATTCTAGTCATGTTAGTTTAGAGGAAATAAGATACATAAAGGAATAGAATATATTTAAAGGGTATCTAAAATTATGTGCAATATACTTATCAGAAATGTCAAATGAAAGATTTTCTAAGTTTAATAAGTAAAAAAATTATACTTAAGGAGGGATGCTCTTGGTTTTTTGTGTTTTCTTTTTTTCATTATTTTGAAAGTAAAAATAATTTTTGTTTTATTTCTAGCCTTTATGAAATTCCAACCGTGTCCTCCTCATCCTTTTTTGAAGAGTTTGGCAAACTTTTGAGGGAAACGGATGAAATGGACAACATCCATGATGTGACATTTCAAGTTGGCAGTAGACTCTTCCCTGCACATAAATATATTTTGGCAGTGCGTTCGGACTTTTTCCAGAAATTGTTTCTTTCGGATGGTACTGCATTAGACTTCATAGATGTTTACCGGAAAGATGAAGATTCTGCAGGCTGCCATCTCTTTGTGGTAGAGAAGGTTCATCCTGACCTGTTTGAATATCTTTTGCAGTTTATATACACAGATACTTGCGACTTTTTAACTCATGGCTTCAAACCAAGACTAAATTTAAGCAGAAAACCAGAAGGATATCTGGGCACTCCAAATTGTCATTCGAATAAAATGAATTCCCATGAAGATAATCAGAAGTCAGCATTTGAAGTTTACAAAAGTAATCAAGCTCATACAATTAGTGAAAAGCAGAAGAGTAAATCCAAATCTTCCAAAAAAGTAAAAAGTGTTGGGGAAGATGATCCTGTAAAAATGTTACAAAATGTCGCAAAGAAATTTGGTCTCAGTAATTTAAGTAGTAGGTATGACTCCTCCTTAGTATCTATTCATGTACCTCATTATGTCTTCCTTTTAGAAATTCTGCTTCTTGTTTTTTTTTTTTTCTCCTGCTCAACTTTACTTTGCTTTTGCTCCTGCTTCTGATCTTGGTCCTTCTCTTCCCCTCCCCACCCTCCTCCATCCCCTCCTCATCTTCCTTTTCTCTTTCCCTTACTTTCCCTCTCTCTCTCCTTTTCTCTCCCCCTCCCCTTCCTGTTTGGATCTGTTTCTTTCTTTTCAGGGACCTGTGTTTCTCTGTTTTCTGCTAAAGCTATCTCTAGAATCCCTGGATTAAAACATTAAAGGATAGGAAGACTGTTCGTGGATTTGAACTCTCATGGTGTCTCTGTAACAGGGATCTGGAGTGGCAGGCAGTGTGGTATTCTGCAATGAGTTTCTGTCTTTGGAGTTGGACCTATATGTGCCTCTTAGCTCCACTGTAACTAGCTAGGGCAGATTTCTTACTTCTTTGAGCCTCAGTTTCTCAGCAGATAAAATGAGAGGAATAATGTTTACCTTACATTATTGGTGTAGTTTGGTCATAAAGCATGTGTACAGTGCTTGACAATGTTTCTCGTCTTACAAACCAGATTTTTTGGAATTCTCTGTTTTTAAGGTATTTATGTTGCCTGTGGCAGTATAACCTTAGTTGTGGGGCAGGAGCCAAGGGAGGAGAGTTTATCATGTTTTCTAATTGAAACCATGAAGGGTTTTGTGTCATGGCTTTCACTTGTTTTTTTGTCGGTAATGATGTTTAACACATTTTGAATATTAAGTAAAATTGAAGGAGACTGGATGACTTCTTTATCACAGAGTGGGGGGTTTGCTGAGATACTCTTTTAGGTGATACAAATTATATAATCATGTTTAGATGTGGGCTCATTTGTTGGATTTTTGTTGTTTTGGTCGGGGGAATATAGTCACCAATTGTTACTTTTTATCCTTGATAGGTTAGATGGAGTCAGATATGAAAATGAAGAAATTAGTATCATTGCCAAGAAAACTGGTAGTAAGCCAAAGCTAAATCAGAAAAAATGGTAAGTTAGGAAATGAAGATAAACTTTTCATCTCTAGATTTTGGGAACCTGACTGGAAATAGAGCTCTCTTTATTTACACATGTATGCAGCAAAATGTGTATGTGGACACCCTCTCACCTTTATTCATCTTTTTCATGTCTGGAAATGTTGAAGAATTGTTGAGGCAAATGGGTAAAATATTAACTGCTCAGTAAGACGTAGAGTTCATTTTTTTTTTCCTGATTACTTTCTAATGAAGAATTTAAAAAAATTTCCCTAAATTTTGTATTTTTTCTTAAAAATAGGTAATGATGTTAACCCAGAAACCGAAATAATTATGCCTCTTCTCTTCATCATTATGAAGATTATTTCCTTTAGTATAAATTTTTTTCCAAAATAAGTATATTATTCTAAAATATGTTTATTATTAAAAGTTTTTATTTTTAATAAATGAATGGATAAGGAAGCTGTGGTACATATACACAATGGAATATTACTCAGCCATTAAAAAGAATACATTTGAATCAGTTCTAATGAGATGGATGAAACTGGAGCCCATTATACAGAGTGAAGTAAGCCAGAAAGACAAACACCAATATAGTATACTAACGTGTATATATGGAATTTAAAAAGATGGTAACAATAACCCTATATGCAAAACAGAAAAAGAGACACAGATGTACAAAACAGACTTTGACTCTGTGGGAGAATTCGAGGGTGGGATGTTCTGAGTGATAGCATTGAAACAAGTATATTATCAAGGGTGAAACAGATCACCAGCCCAGGTTGGATGCATGAGACAAGTGCTCAGGGCTGGTGCACTGGGAAGACCCAGAGGGATGGGATGGGGAGGGAGGCAGGAGGGGGGATCGGGATGGGGAACACATGTAAATCCATGGCTGATTCATGTCAATGTATGGCAAAAACCACTACAATACTGTAAAGTAATTAGCCTCCAGCTAATAAAAATAAATGAAAAAAAAAAAGTTTTTTATTTTTAGGTATTTGTCTCTTGTAGGTAGAAAATTTTAGAGAAAAACCTGGTTGTATATAGACTGTGCTTAGCATGAAATAGGTTGTACAAATAAAAGTGAATTAATGACCTTTGACTGTGATGCCACTTAGTGTCATATTAATCAGCACCTGCCCTGTATTGAAAAAGGAAAATTAGAAAAAGCTTTCTTGAATATTTATCTGTATGCAGTTCCTTTTACAAATACTATCTTCATTGTAAGGCCTTTTTTTCCCTATAGTGGAAGGAGATAAAATATTTTATTTGTATGTATACCCTCAAGTTGTTTGCTATATGCCACCTTTAATTAGGAGAAAATCAAAAGTTAAGACAATTCCTAAAGCTTTTGCTTCAATTAAACTTTTTTTTTCCAGTTCTTTTTTATGTGATGTGACCATGAAATCAGTGGATGGAAAGGAATTTCCTTGTCATAAATGCATTCTTTGTGCTAGACTTGGTAGGTTTACTTTTTTGTTGGTTGCAGATTTATTTGTTTTGGTATTGTTTCCTATTCTTAATTGATTCTTTTTTCTTTCAGAATATTTTCGTAGTATGCTGAGTAGCTCATGGATTGAGGTAAGATTTAAGTAGAAACCACATAGGCTGCTAATTATGCTTTATATCTTTGGGAAATTATATACTAAAGAAATTCTAAAATATTTTTAACTCAGTTTTTCTCTTGTATTGACTTTATTTATGCTTAAACTGGCAGGAAAATAGCAATTTTTTGAAATTAAAGTTGTTGCAAAATAGTTACTTAAATGAATTCTCCATTATTATTTGGAGTTATATGTGGAATACCAGTTTGTTTCTTTTTTCTCAGATTTTCTTGATTCTTTTTCATGTTACAAGGCATTTTAAAATTAAATGTATCTCATTTTAGCTTTGTGTTTTAACATTATATTCTTTTGTATCTGATGTGATTCCTGTTAAAAGTTTTTCACACTGATCACCTCAGTCAGATTGCAGTGTTATTTTGTAGTTGAAAATTAATTGTTTTACTTTTATTTAGGCTTCCAGTTGTGCAGCTCTGGAAATGCCAATACATTCTGACATACTAAAAGTTATTTTGGACTACCTCTATGCTGATGAAGCTGTTGTGATCAAAGGTATTAATAAAAGTTAGGACATTTTAGATATTTAAGATACAGTTTAAAAATGATAAAATTACACAGATCTTAGTTTCTGCTTTAATTGAATTAATCAGCAAAGGCTTAAATTTAGAATAAGCTATGCAGATGATTACTAACAGTAAAGGAATGGAATAGAAAATTTTCATTACCTATGTAAAAATGAACTCTATATGAATTGTTAATAATGGTTGAGGTTAGATTTAACATTTTCATACCCAGCTACTTACACGATTGAGATGAAAAATTGACAACAGGGAGTGTGGTTCTTTCTTGTCTGTTTTTCCCCTCATGTAATGTGTCTGAAGTAAAATAAATAGACTAATAATTGAACTGAATTTTATAAAGAGGATGCATTTATATGCTTTGTCAGGAACACACCCGTGTTTTATTTACCAGGTGTCTTTAGTCATAGGAGTGATACACTCTGTTTTCTGTATATACCAAATTTTCTTAATCAGTTTGTTGATGGACACTTAGGTATTTCTGTACTTTAGCTATTGTGAATAATTTTGCAGTGAACATGGTAATGCAGGTGTATCTTCAAAATACAGATTTCAGTTCCTTTGGCTAAATACTCAGAATTGGGATTACTGTATCGTATGATAATTCTAGTTTTAATTTTTTAAGGAAGCTCCATATTCTTTGCATAGTGGCTTTACCAGTTTACACTCCTCTCAACAGAGCAGAAGAGTAACCTTTTCTCTACCTCTTCACTTGTTATCTTGGTTTTTTTTTGATAATAGCCTTCCTAACAGGTATAAGGTGACATCCCCTTGTGGTTTTGATTTGCATTTCTCTGATAAACAGTGACGTTGAGCACCTTTTCATTTACCTGTTGGCCATTTGTATGTCTTCCAAGGACAAATGTCTAAGATCTTTTGCCCATTAAAAATAAAGTTTTTATTTTATATTGGACTGTCATTGATTTATAACATTGTATTAGTGTCAGGTATATAGGAAACTGAATCATTTATGCATATACATGCATCCTTTTTCAAATTCTTTTCCCATTTAGGTTATTACAGAATACAGAATATTCCCTGTGCTATACAATAGGTCCTTGTTGGTTATCTGTTTTGAATATAGTAGTATGTATATGTCAGTCCCAAACTGCCAATTTATCCTTCACCCCAAGCTTTCCCTTTTAGTAACCTGAAGTTTGTCTTCTAAGTCTGTATTTTTTTGTTTGTTTGTTTGTTTTTGCTGTTGAATTTATATGAGTTCTTTATATATTTTGGACATTAATCTCTCATGCTTTGCTATTATTTTCTCCCATTCCAAGGTTGCCTTTTCATTCTATTGACTCCTTGGTGTGATTTTTGGTTTCACGGAACACCACTTGTTTATTTTCACTTTTGTTACATGTGGTTTTGGTACATCTAAAAAATCATTGCCAAGGCCAGTGTCTAGGAGCCTTTCCTGGTTTTTCTTCTAGGAGTTTTTTGGTTTCAGGTCTTAGATTTAAATCTTTAGTCCACTTTGAGTTGATTTTTGTCCAGTTTCATTATTTTGCATGTGGATATTAGTTTTTCTCATATCCTTAACTGAAGAGACGGTCTTTCCCCATTTTGTATTCTTGACATTCTTGTCAGAGGTTAATTAGCTGTATACATGAAGGTTTATTTCTGGCCTATTTTATCTCATTGGTCTACGTGTCTCTTTTTATGTCAGGGTGTTCCTGTATTGATTACTCTAGCTTTGTAGTAGGACTTTGAAATCAGGAAATATGACAGCTCCAGTTTTGTTGAACTTTTTCAATATTGTTTTGGCCATTTATGGTCTTCTGTGGTTCCATGTGAATTTTAGGATTACTTTTTCTGTTTCTATGAAAGGTACCATTGTAACTTTTATAGGATTTCATTGAATATGTAGATTGCTTTGGGTAGAATGGGCATTTTAACAATATCAGTTCTTCTAGCCCATGAACATGAAATATCTTTCCATTTATTTGTATCTTCTTTGTTTTTTCAATGTTTTGTAGTTTTCAGTATGCAGATCTTTCATTTCCTTGGTTAAATTTATTCCTAAGTCTTTTATTCTTTTTGATGTGATTGTAAAGTGGATTGATTCCTTAATTTCTCTTTCTCTTAGCTCAGTGTTAGTGTATAGAAGTGCAACAGGTTTTTGTATATTGATTTTTTTACTCTGCAACTTTATTCATTTATTATTTCTAATAGTAAAAGATGCCACCAAAATACTATTAAAAATAATAAATGAATAAATTTACAGGGTTAAAAACAAATATACAAAAACCTGTTGCATTTCTAATTTGTTGACAGTTTTTATGATGAATGTATGTTGACTCACAGAGTCGGACATGACTGAGCAACTGAACTGATGTTGAATTTTATCATGTGCGTTTTCTGCAACTATTGAGATGATCATATGATTTTTAACCTCTATTCTGTTAATGTTGCATATCATCTATATTGATTTGCACGTTTTGAACTATCTGTGCATCACTATCTGTAAATCCCACTTGATCATGGTGTATGGTCCTTTTAATATGCTGTTTAATTGTGTTTATTGGTACTTTATTGAGGGTTTTTATATACACACTCATCAGGGATATTGTTCTGTAATTTTCTTTTAGTGAACTTGTCTGTCTCTGGTAGCAGGATAAGGTTGACCTCATAAAGTGAATTTGCAAGTGTTGCCCCCTCTTTGATTTTTGGGATTAGTTTAAGAAGGATTTATGTTAATTTTTCTTTAAATATTTGGTAGAATTCACTGATGAAGCATTGTGCTTTTGAACTTTTCCTTATGTGGTAGATTTTTGATTGCTGATTCATTCTCCTTATTCTGTTATTAGTCTGTTCAGATTTTCTATTTTATTATTCAGTTTTGGTATGTTTCTTGTTTCTAGGAACTGATCCATTTCTTCTAGATTGTCCAGTTCATTAGCATATAGTTATCCATAATAGTCTCTTATGATCCTTTATATTTCTGTGATATCATTGGTAATGTTTCCTCTTTCATTTGCAATTTTATTTGAGTTTTTTTCTTAGTCTACTTAAAGGTGTGTTAATTTTCTCTCTTCAAACAAGCAACTTTTTGTTGGTCTTTTCTTTTGCTTTTCTGGTGTCTGATTCATTGGTTTCTGCTCTATCTTTAGTATTTCCTTCCTTCTGCCAAGTTTGGGCTTTGTTCTTCTTTTTATAGTTCTTTGTTGTGTAAAAACCTTCAAAGGTTGTTCTTTTGAGTTTTTTTTTTTTTTTTAGGGCATTTGTCAGTATAAACATCTTTCTTAGAAATTCTTTTGTCCTTTAAATTTTGATATGTTGTGTTTCCCATTTTCCTTTGACTCAAGTATTTTCTTTACTTTTTCTTTGACTTCCTGGTTATTCAAGACCATCTGAATTTTCCAGTTTTATTCCTATTTTTCTAATTTTATGCCCTTGTAGTTGGAGATGATACTTAATATGATTGCAGTCTTAAATTGTTGTTTTGTGGGTCTACACATGGTCTCTCCTGCAGGGTGTCTTGTGTACATGTGAGAAGAATGTCTGTTTTGCTGCTGTTGGATGGAGTGTTATATTTATGTCTGTTAGGGTGATTTGGTCTATAGCGTTGGTCATATCTGCTGTTTCTTTGTTAATTTTGTCCGGGTTATTTATTCATATTGAGTATGGAGTATTGAAGTCCTCTATTATTTTTAAAAATGTTTGTGTTTACTTGTTTATTTTTGGCTATGCTGGGTCTTTGTTGCTGCACATGGGCTTTCTGTAGTCGTGGAGAGTAGGGGTTGCTCTAGTTGCAGTGCGCGGGCTTCTCGTTACAGTGGCTTCTCTTGTTGCAGAGCACAGGCTGTCAGAGCTTGGGCTCCGCAGTTGCAGCCTGTGGGCTCTGGAGGGCAGGCTCAGTAGTCTGGCACGTGGGCTTAGTTGCCCCGCGGCATGTGGGACCCTCCCAGACCAAGGATCAAACCTGTGTTCCCTGCATTGGGAGGCATTTTTTTAACCACTGGACCACCAGGATGCCCAAAGTCCTTTCTATTATTGTATTCATGTCCATTTCTGCCTTCAGCTTTTAATATTTCCTTTATATAGGTGCTCCAACATATCTAATGGAGTTTTTTCTTTGTTGTTACCATGAGGCTTACATGTAATATAATCATGGAACTGGAAGTGTTAGTGGCTCAGTCATATCTGGCTTTCCGACTCCATGGATTATAGCCTGCCAGGCTCCTCTGTCCATGGAATTCTCCAAGGCAAGAATATTGGAGTGGGTTGCCATTCCCTTCTCCAGGGGATCTTCCCAACCCAGGGATCGAACCCAGATCTTCTGCACTGCAGGCAGATTCTTTACCATCTGAGTCACGGGGGAAAGCCCTAATGTAATTATAACAATCACAACTTTTTTTCTGTATTTCTTTTAATTTCTGTGTGGTTGATTTACAGTATTAGTTTCAGGTGTACAGCATTGTGGCTCAATATTTTTATTGATTATGCTTCATGTAAAGTTGTTAAAAAAAACAATGTCTTTATTTTTCTGTCCTATAAAATATATCCTGTTGCCTTCTCATTTTATACATAGTAGTTTTTAGATCTTAATCCCATAACCTTACCTTGCCCCTCCGCTTTCCCTCTCCCCAGTGGTGACTACTGCTTTGTTCTCATTGTCTGTTTTTGTCCTTTTTATATACATGTGTGTTCTTTAAATTCCACAGTTTCACATACAAGTGATAACATGAGGTATTTGTCTTTCTGACTTATTTCATTAAGCATCGGAGAAGGCAGTGGCAACCCATTCCAGTACTCTTGCCTGGCAAATCCTGTGGATGGAGGAGCCTGGTAGGCTGCAGTCCATGGGGTCGCTAAAAGTCGGACATGACTGAGCGACTTCACTTTCACTTTTCACTCATGCATTGGAGAAGGAAATGGCAACCCACTCCAGTGTTCTTGCCTGGAGAATTCCAGGGACGGGGGATCCTGGTGGGCTGCTGTCTATGTGGTCACACAGAGTCGGACACGTCTGAAGCAACTTGGCGGCAACAGCAGCATTAAGCATAATATCTTCTAGATTCATTATTGAAAATGACAGAATTTCATTCTTTTTTATGGCCAAGTAGTATTACACTGTATGTGACACACACACATATATGTATGTATACATACATGTAAACACCACATCTCCTTTATCCATTCATTGGGTGATGGTTTTTTTGGTTGTTCCCTTTCTTGGAAGGGATGACAGAGGATGAAATGGATGGATGGCATCACCAACTCAATGGACATGAGCTTGATCAAACTCTGGGAGATGGTGAAGTACAGGAAAGCCTGGTGTGCTGCAGCGCCTGGGGTTGCAAAGAGTCAGGCACGACTTAGTGACTGAACTACACCTATCTTGGCTGTCATTTACTGCTTAATTTTGCATTCAGATTTTCTTCACTCTTAGTTCCTCCCCCCCCGATAATTATTTTTTTTTCCAGATTACCGCTGATTTTATTTTTTTTATATACCACTAAAGCATTTATTTGTTTAATTATTGGAATATACTTGATTTACAGTGTTGTGTTAGTTTGAATCAGTTATACATATACATGTATCCACCCTTTTTTAGATTCTTTTCCCATGTAGGCAATTACAGAGTATTGAATAAAGTTCCCTGTATTAATAGGAGGTCCTTATTAGTTATCCATTTTATATATAATAGTGTGTATATGTCAATCCCTATCTTCCAGTTCCATTATTTCTTCAAATATTATGTTCTTTCTTATTTGCTTCTGTGAGTCCCCTATGTATCTTTTTATAGTATTCCATAAATCCCTTATACACAGTTTATTTTTTACTCATTATTTTTTTTCTGTTCTTCATATTGGATTATCTCAGTTAACCTGTAGTTTCTGTCTTTATTGATAGTCTTCATTTCTTCTGATGCTTTCTTTTAAATTTTTAGATGTGATATTTTAAATTTGTTTTTGGACATATTTAAAATAATTGATTTAAACTCTTTGTAATAGTTCAGGATCTTGGCATTCTTAGGGACATTCTCTTGACTATTTTTTCCTTTTTTTGCCTATAGGCCACACTTGACGTTTCTCTTTTCATCTTTCATAATTGCTGGATCTTAGTTCCCTGACCAGGGCTTGGCAGTGTAATCACACTAACCACTGAACCACCAGGGAATTCCCATAATGTAGCAACTCTTGAAATCAGATTCTCTTTCTTCTCCAGGGGTTATTTTATTTATTTTTTCTGTTTATTTAGTGACTTTTTGAAGCTAATTCTGTCAGATTGATATTCTTTGTCATATGTGACCACTGAGGCCTCTGTTTGTTCAGCTAATAGAGTTTTCCTTAAATGTCTAAACCAGTAAATTTCCCAGCCTACGCCTAGGAGTTGTTTGTGTGTGTTGTGACGTGGCTTCAAGAGTTTGGGGCCTTCCTAAGTGTTTTCTGGGCATGTACACAGTCCTCCACATTTGTATGGCCTTCTAGATTCACAGGAATATGTTAAAACTTTTCAAAGCCCCTTTTAGACACTTTACTAGTCAGCTTAGACTGCTACAACAAAATAACAGACTGAAATTTATTGTCACAGTTCTGGAGGCTAGAAGTCTCAGACCAAGGTCTGGCAGGATTCTCTTCCTGTCTCATACACAGGTTGTGTGTATAATTTTGTTATTATGTCCTTACTTGTTGTGTTGTGTAACAAGCCTCTTGTTATGTGCTTACTTGGCTTTTCCTCAGCGCTTGTGTGTGAGTGTGTATGGAGAAAGAGTGAGACAGCACACACACGTGGAACAGCTTTTTGGGGAAATATGGATAGATCTCTGTCTCGTAGAAAGAGACTAATCTCGTCAGATCAGGGCCCTACCCTTATGACTGCACCATGTGAATTTTCAGGGGACACAAACATTCAGTCTTGACAACATCTCCTCCCTGAGCTATTCTTTTTAAGTTTTTTGACCTGCCTCTTGTTTGCTCTGCCCCTCATCATTGTCTTGGACAGCCTCAGTGTTAAACAATTGCTATTTGTTTTTAATAAGTACCTTTTTCTGCCGCTGTTCACACTGAGCTTTGAGTCAGGTCAAATAAACCCCTACTGGTGGGGTTTCCAGGAAACTGCCAGATAGGTTAAATAATAAGTTATTTGATAATGTTGCCCCACAACTGTTCTGTCACCTCCAGTGTCTGTACCTGCTTATTTCAGCCCATGATTGCAGGAATGATGGCTTTCAGGACTACTGTTGAGAATGGAGGAGAGTAGGATCTAAGTAGGAGGAGCCAGGGTGTCCCAAAGCTCACTGTTCTTAGCAAGATTCAGCCAAGTTTTTGGAGTCAGTGCTCCCTGATTATTGTGAGCCTTTGGCTAATTTCTAGAATTCTGAAAGAGTTGATTTTTGCTCATTTTTTGTAATAATTCTCATTGCTTTGGTAGAAGAGAAGAATTTTTGACGTAGTCCTTAGTCTCCCATTTATAGTGACTTCGCCTCTCATTTAATGTTTTTTCTGCTTTAATTTTTTTCTTTTTAACCATTTTTTTCTTCCTATGGTGTTTTTTTTTTTTTTTTTCCTATTTATATTACTATTCTGGCAGTGACTCGGGGGCATTTTTAAGGTCATAAATAGTACATTGGACCAAGGTTATGTTAAATTAAGGAACTTCTCTATAGTTTAAAAGTACTCTTAGATGACCAGTTTCATTTTAAATAA
This sequence comes from Cervus canadensis, assembly GCF_019320065.1. Lineage (NCBI taxonomy): Eukaryota > Metazoa > Chordata > Mammalia > Artiodactyla > Cervidae > Cervus > Cervus canadensis. The sequence goes on along the minus strand of NC_057405.1, from coordinate 34,644,848 downwards.
GCCTAAGAGCTTTATTCACCTCTGCCGTCCCTTGCTGTATGTGTGTGTGTGTGTTTAACATATACCTGTATATTATTTTTGATGATGAGAATTGACTTTCCCCCCTGTTAGTTTCTGTAACAATAATGGGAGATTTTAAATAAGGCAGGCATTCTAGCCCTTTAGACTAAAAGAGATCTACTCAAGTTCCCATTTTATGGTCCTAATGTAAACCAGGGCATTTTGATGGTTTTGTGTTTTTATTTTTAAACAGTTTTCTACCTATAGATAGAAATATTTTATCATACTTACAATTTCAGCATTTAGAAATGAATCATCTTACCTCTCTTTTGTAGTATTTTGTAGTATCGTAATTACTTGGACTTTTTTCCTAGGTGTAATGTTTACAAAATAGTATGAGTGACACTTTTTTTTTTTTTTCCAGAATCTCAAAATGTGGATTTTGTTTGTAGTGTTCTTGTGGTGGCTGATCAGCTTCTCATATCTCGACTGAAAGAAATTTGTGAAGTAGCATTAACTGAAAAACGTGAGTAATTTTGAATTAGAATCTTAGTGTTTTCTCAGGTTGATTCAGGATTTATGATATTTTATTGACTTTATGATGCAGCTTAAGTAAAATGCCTGTTTTTATATCATGAAAAATGTCAAGACAGTTAAAATTATTTCTTGTCATCATTTGTAAGCACATCCTTATTTCAGAGATGTTAATATGTGAATACATGTAAATCTTATAGTTGAAATATGTTAATTTTTTTGAAATATCATAAAACTTGAATAATAAAGATGGCATGAAATTATTTTGCAATCTGAAGGATGAGAGTTTGAAAGTGGAAATTCTTTGCACTTGCCCTGGTCTGTAAGTCTACACTTAACTACCCTGTTATTTACTGGAATTTCTTTTTTTTAAGCCACGTCGTACAGCTTACGGGATCTTATTTCCCCATCAGGGATGAACTTGTGTCCTTGGCTGTGCAAGTACAGAGTTCAAACCCGTGGACTGCCAGAGAATTATATTTGCTGGAATTTTTGTGTAACCATCCCATCAATGTATTTGATCAAAAGTATCTCTTTTTCTGAAGCTCTTACTTCTCTCTCTGCTTATTATTTCAGTTATTTGCAGGACTGTCATCCTAACACTGAACTTTGAAAGCCAAAGTTATTTCTTTATTATTTTGTGCCTTACATCCAAATTTCAGCTGTCAAAACTGATCAGTCTCTTAACTGTGTTGATCACATTTCCCCCACCTTTTTTTTCCTCACTGTCACTATGCTAGTTGAGATCACTGTTACTCGTCCCTTCTGTGTAGTGTCATAGTAGTCTTTTAAGTCCTCTTTCTCTCTTCTGACTTCTCTTTCTTTAATCTTCCTATAGGAAGTGGTTAGTGTCTTCTCCTATTCATGTTTTTAATTGCTTCCTCTAAGATAATGGTTAAATTTCCTTAGCCTGATAACAAAAGTTTCTTGGCTTTCTAATCTTATCCTGTTCTCCTTCTTTGCCTCTTAAGGAAGTGTGAAGAGATTTCCTGTTAGATTTTTCTGATTTGTACTTGCTAATAGTTTAACTTAGCTCAGGTATCTTATTTACTCACTTGAGTTCTGTGGAGTATCTTCTTCTTGGTTGTCAAAGAGAGAGCAACAGCTATGATCTTAAAAGCCAGAAAAAGGAAATACAATTGTCCCTCAGTGTCACAGGGATTGACTCCAGGAGCCTCTGCAGACACCAAAATCTGTGGATGCTCAGGTCCCTTGTGTAAAATAGTATAGTATTAATACAGTGAATACAGCTGGTTCTCTGTGTATGGAACTTGCTGGCATGGAGGACCAGCTCTATATTAAAGGACACAGCATGCAGTAGGTATAAAATATACAAATTGAGGATATTTTCAGTTGTTCGGTCAACTTTCCTGTTATCCTTTGGATATTCTTTCTTGGCTCCTGCTGCACAGTTGCCCCTGTTAATGAATTTCTTGATCATCTTAGAATCTAGCAAGAGAAGGATTCAACAGAACCTTGGTGTCTGTTTATTGGGCAGTCCTTGAAACCAGCTGAACAACTCTTTATAAAGTTTTTATATGATTCATTTTTATTTCCGTGAAATAAATAGTTGAGACTTTGGGTCAGTCCAGAGTGAGGCAGAGATCATTATTGTCTGCATATAACTTTTGACTGAGTTACAAGAGAGAAAGAGAAAGGAAATGGAGGAAGCCAGGTGTAGAAAATAGTTGTGTTTCTCTGTTGGCTGGGGCTCAGAGGAAATAAGAAAAGGGGATTTCAGAAGCCAAGTTACATGTTAGGTAAGCAGAATATTCTTGGACAGTCTCCAGTAAAACACACTTCGTATATATATATACATTTACAAGGATTATAACAAAATTTAGCATCTTTTGTGCAGTATGCCAGATTGTGCACTGGCATGAATGATAATATAGTAATATTTAAATGTACTTATTTTCTAAATATATAGTTTGTGTTTATATATGTAAATATATTCACATAAAGTCTGATAGTTGATTTAACATAAATATATTTTATAGAATGATTCCTTCACTTTCTGTTAGTCATATCTTTTTAGTTTTATAGAAGAGGAAATAACTGTTCTGTGACATGTAAATGAAAAGGAGTGTTGTTTATCAGTGAAAGTTAAAAATACTCCAAAAAGTTTAGATGGAAGATTGTCAGTTCTTACGTGTTTACTTTTAGATGACACTGTAATGCACCTTTTCTATTTTCTTTTGCTTAAAATTTTGTGTGTGTTTATTTTTCCTCATAATGAATCATTTAAAATTACTTTGGCATATCGGGTTGGAAAATAAATTCTATATTTGCCCCAGTATAACTTTTTTTTGGCAGGACAGTACTTTCAGTTTTCCTTCTTCTAAATGTTCAAACCTGACAAGTTAAGAAATAAGTATGTTTCATTTGCTATAGTTAAAATGCCTTTCATCTTGTTTTATAGATCTTTTCTTCCTTTGTAGTTACCCTTAAGAATGCTGCTATGCTGCTGGAATTTGCAGCAATGTATAATGCTGAACAATTGAAACTCTCTTGTTTACAGTTTATTGGACTGAATATGGCAGCTTTACTTGAAGCAAGGTAGGTTGAGTATTATATACAGACTGTTGCAAAAGCACTTATTTATATATAATAGCTATTATGTTAGTAATTTGGAAGTGAATAACAATAAATCCTAACTTTGTAGAAAAAGTGAAAATGTAAGACATTTAATCATTTCATCAGTATTTGGATGCTTAATATATGCCAGCCATTGCTACAGTACTACAGTGAACAAATGGACAATATCCTTGCCCTCAGTGTTATAGGAGCTTACATTCTGATTGGAAGGTTATGGGACAATATTATCACAAATGTATTTGTATATGTATTCATACCTCTCTGCTTGTTTAGGCTAATTTGTAGCTATGTAGTTGTTACCTGTCTTTTGGAAACTATCTGTTAATACTAATTAAGCCAGCACTTAATTACTTCACATATATTTATGCATATAATTTGTTACTGGTTGATTTCTATTTTCTCTTTGTATTTATTCTCTTTTAAGATGTTCCCTATACTATGTATTGATTCTTTGGTCAAACTTAGTGTGCAGCAGATGGCCTGAAAAATTTAGTTGGTCTGGTTTATTGCAAGCTGGTACATGTGTGCAAGCTTTGATGGTAATGGAATATTCATTATGAAAAATGACACATGTTACAAGTTAAACATTATATCCTATGTTATATGCTAATATTTCACATTATATTGTTGTTTACCTGGATGAAAGGAATTTGATAAATGCTAATGATTTAGGAGTCATAGACATTTTAGAATTAGAAGAATCTTAGGAAATTTAATCCCATTCTTTTCAACTATTTTAGCAGTGGAATTTTTTAATGAAATAAATTTACAGATTCATTTTTTAGTGTAAGGTCAAGATGTTATTACATTTATTCACTATAAAGTCAGTGATAAGAAGATGAGTCTTTTTGGTGAATACAGAAATTTCAGATTAGAGTTTTTGGTGTCAGTTGCATTTTTAAAGTCAGTATCATAATAATTCTGTATTTTGTTTTAATTGTAATAATAGGTAACACTTATTGCCATAAAAGTAGTTATTAATAATAACTAATAGTAGTAATATAATAATAGTTACATAATAATAGTGATAATAATACTACCATGTGCCAGGCAGCATTCTAGAGGTGTTGTATGGATTCTCATAATTTTTATGAAAACCTTATAAGGTAGATTTTTTTTATATCCTCATATGAGGATGAAAAAAACCCATGAAACTTTTTTTGCAAATAATCAAGAAAAACCTTGATTCATATAATTAGAAGTGGTAACAGTTGTTTGATAACTAACCTTTCAAAGTCAGGATGATTTTTAATAAAACTAATTTCAAAACATGTTTGAAATAAAAGTTTTCTACTTTTTTATAAAGGTGAATCACAAAGAGATTCTTAATAATTGACATTTAGGGTCTATTTAGAAGAAATTCTTATGGCCGTTTAATCTTTGTTACTTGGTGCATGCTTTCTAAATACAAATTACTAGTATGGGATGTTAGACAATGTCATTTAAAATGCCTCTGGTATTTTAGTGTCGGAACAAAGGTTTCAGAACAAATTCATTTACTTTTGCTGACATTAGTAATTCTAATCATAGCAATTTTTTTTCATTATTGCCAAATTAAGCTCATTTAATATGTCAGATAAGAATCAACCACAGTGTGAAATGAACACCATATCTAAAATATGAAAAATAAAATATGTGGAAAATGATGTGTCACACTACTGTTTTTCATTTATTATGTTGTGACAAATTTGTCAGCTGAAGTATTAAGGGTGGCACATGTGCTGTGTTGAATAATTTTACATAAGTAGACTTGCATAAGTTTCATTAAAATAAAGATTTGTTTGTATAAATGTAAACATTTCTAGTAAAATATGTGTTTTTCAGAAGTGTAAATAAATATGCAAATAGATGTTAAGAAAGGAGAGCTGCATGTAAATTGATGTAGCATTACAAGTTAATTATCTTTAAATGCTAAAAAAACGGTATGGTACAGATTTGAATATGCTTGTTGCACATTGTCGTTTAGTTGCTAAGTCATGTCTGACTCTTTGTGATCCCGTGGACTGTAGCCCACCAGGCTCCTCTGTCCGTGGGATTCTCTAGTTAGGAATACTGGAGTGGGTTGCCATTTCCTTCTCCATGTTTCATATTAGTTGTAAAAAAGTTTGAAGTTTACTTTAGAATGAAAACTGATTTAAATTTTTACTGATGCCTCAAAGTATCAGTAAAATTCCTTGAAATCTCTTTGAATTCAGTTGAACTAGTCCAAATGTCATTTTATACATGAAGATCTTAAAACGTAGAGAGATGAAGTGAGTTGCTCAAGATAATGTAGATGATTAGAAACAGTGATAATTCTGGATAGAATTCAGGTACCTGATAGGCCATTGTTCTATCAATATAATACTCTTTTGTAGGATTATAATAAATTATGCTAACTATAATTAATTATATATTACATATGATTATATATTACATATAATTATATATTATAATTATATTAATTATTACTCTTTAAGGATTTTAATTTGTGGAAAATGAAAGTTGAAAATTTATACTTTATTATGATAGAAAATATTTTTCTATTATTTGTAAGAGTTGCTTGAGTTTTATTCAGTATGTTTGTCTGTTTGCTGTATATTTGAAATATATAATCACACATACTTCCAAAAAGAATTTGTTGCTGCTGATATATTAAAAAATAAATGTTACTTATTCAACTATATAAAATGTCTCTATATATTTGAAAATCTTACCAGGCATTAAATTACTTGAGTCTTAAGATAGAATTTTATAATTTATTTTTTAGATCTCTTGATGTTTTAAGTGATGGTGTTTTGAAGGACCTTTCTGTGTTTTACCGGAAAATGGTAAGGTTTACTTTTTTTTCAGTTACAGTATCAAGTGAAACAGTATATTTGGCCCAACTTCTCAGTAGAACAAATTCCTAATGAATTCTGATTCATTAGGATCTTTTAAAAATGAGGTCATGAGACTTAGGTACCCACTGTACAGGTAAACCTGATAATCAAAATTAAAGATGTCCAATGATAAAATTAATGTCTATTTAAATTCCTTTATAAATGGAATTTATGGAAAGTTTCAGGGTCTTGTTATTTTTCATTTAGCAAAGATCTGGAAATTATAAAAACACGGGCTTTTAGTGGTTTTATTTATTTTTATTGGGGTAATGTTGATTTATAATGCTGTATAGGTTTCATGTGGACGGCATTATATTTCTGTTTCTGTGTACCCTGCAGGTTGCTTCCAACCAAGAATTTAACTTCTGTCTGTCAGCATATGGTTGATCCCTTTTACCTGTTTCACCACCTGCTTTTCCCTTTCATAACCACACTGTGTTCTCTGTACAAAGGGAATTTTGGGGTTTAGTTTACTCATTTATTTTGTTTTTATTTATTAGTGTTTTATATTCCATCTATGAGTGAAATCATGCAATATTTGTCTATCTCCATCTGACTTATTTCACTTAGCATAATACCCTCATGGTCTATGTTGTTGCAAATGGCAAGATTACATCTTTTTTCATGGTTGAGTAGTATCCCATTGTATGTATATATATGTGTGTGTGTGTGTATTTATATATGCAAATGCATATAACACAGGTTCTTTATTTGTTCATCCCTTGATGGGCACATACAGTGCTTCCATATCTTGGCTATTGTAAATAATGTTGCAGTGAACATAGGGGAGTATGTATCTTTACGAATAAGTGTTTTTGTATTCTTTGGATGAATACCCAGAAGTGCAGTACCTGGCTATAATATGGTAGTCTGTTCTTAATTTTTTTAGGAATCTCCATCCTGTCTTCTCTAGTGACTATACCAATTTAAAATCTCACTAACAGTGTACGAGAGTTCCCTTTTCTCCACATCCTTGCCAACACATGATATTGTGTTGTCATTTTGACCCTAGCTCTCTGATAGGTGTACAGTGATATCTCAGTGTGGTCTTGATTTGCATTTTCCTAATAATTAATGATGCTGAACATCTTTCCATATGCTTGTTGGCCATCTATATGTCTTCTTTGGAAAAATATGTATTCAACTCCTGTCCATTTTTTGATCAGTTTTTTTGTTAAATATATCATTGAGTTCATATATATAAGTTGTTTTTTGATATATCATTTGCAAATCTCTCTTCCCATTTGATGATTTCTTTTGCCCTGTAGAAACTAGTTTGATGTAATCTGATTTATGTTTGTTTTTGTTTTCCTTGACTGAGAAAATAAAAAGATACTGCAAGACTCATATCAAAGTGCATGCCACCTATGTTTTCTTTTTTAGGAGTGTTATGGTTTCAGGTCTTACACTGGAGCCTTTGATCCGCTGTATGAATTAATTTTTGTCTGTGGTGTGATAGTGGTCTAGTTTAATTTGTTTTGCATGTGGCTGTCCAGTTTTCCTAGCACTATTGACTGGAGATTGTCCTTTCTCCATTGTATATTTGCTCCTTTGTTGTAAATTAGTTGTCCATATATGCAAGTGTTTATTTCTGAACTTTAATTCTGTTTGGAGATCGTTGTATTTATTTTTCTGTCAATATCATGCTGTTTTGATTACTGTGGCTTTGTAATATAGTTTGAAATCAGGGTGTGTGATACCTCCAGCTTTGTTCTTTTTAATCAGTGTTGCTTTGACTATTCAGCATCTGTTTTGGTTCCATATAAATTTTAGAATTTTTTGTGAAAAATGTTCTTGGGATTTTGATAGGGATTTCATTGAGTTGGACTGCTTTAGGTAATATGGTAATTTTTCCGTTCCATGAGACTGGAATATCTTTCCGTTTATTTGTATTTTCTTGAATTTCTTCTGATAGTGTCTTAGAGTTTTCAATGTACAGATCTCTCATCTTCCTGTTTAAATCTTTTCTTAGGTGTTTTATTCTTTCGTTGTGATTGTAAATGTGATTGTTTTCTTAATTTCTCTTTTTGATAGCTTATTCTTAGTGTATAGAAATGCAACAGGGTTTTGTATGTTGATTTTGTATCCTTTGCTTTGCTGTATTCATTTGTTATTTCTAACAGATTTTTGGTGGAATGTGTAGTGTATCTGTGTATGTGTAAAATCATGTCATCTGCAAATAGTGACAGTTTTACTTCTTTCTTTCCAATTTGGATGTCTTTTATTTCTTATTGCCTAATTGCTCTGGCCAGCACTTCTAATACTGTGTTGAATAAGAGTGGTGAGTCAGCATCCTTGTCTTATTCCTGATGTTAGAGGATAGCTTTTAGTACTTTGCCATTGAGTATGTTAGTTGTGGATTTTTCATATATTATACCCACTTTATTGAAAATTTTTATCCTAAATGGGTGTTGAATTTTGTCAAATGCTTTTTCTGCATCTATTGAGAAGACCTCATGATTTTTATGCTTTATTTTGTTAATGTGGTATATATCACATTGATTTGAGGATGTTAACAATTCTTACATCCCTGGTATAAATCCCATTTGATCATGCTGTATAATTCTTTTGATGTATTATTCAATTCAGGTTGCTAATATTTTGAGAATTTTTGTATCTGTTCAGCAGAGATACGGGCATGTGATTTTCTTTCTCTGTGTTGTCTTTGGTTTTGGTATCGGGTGATACTGGCTTTATAAAAGGAGTTAGGAAGCATTCCCTCCTTTTCAGTTCATTGAAAGAGTTTTAAGATAGGTATTAAATCTTTGAATATTTTGTAAAATTCACCAGTGAAGCAGTCTGGTCCTGGATCTATGCTTTTTAGGTGCGTTTTGATTACTGTCTCAATCTCTGTATTCATGATTCATCTATTCAGATTTTCTGTCTCTTCATGGTTCAGCCTTGGAATGTTTTATTATTCTAAGAATTTGTCCATTTCTTCTTGGTTTTCCAATTTTTGTATTCTCTTATACTCTTACATTTCTTGGTATCATTTTTTTCTTTCATTTTTTATTTTATTTATCAGGCCTTCTCTTTTTTCTTTGTCTAGCTAATGATTTGTCAATTTTATTATCTTTTCAAAGAATCAGCTCTTACTTTATCTTTTCTACTGTCCTCTCTTCCTGTTTCCTTCCTTCTACTAGGTCTTTATTTCCTTTGGTCTTCTAGTACCTCTAGGTATAAGTTTTTATTTTTTTGAGGTAAGCCTTTATTGCTACAAACCCTTAGTACTGCTTTTGCTGTTTTTCATAGATTTTGGTATATCATATTTTCATTTGTCCTCTGGTAGGATTTTGTTTCTCCTTTGATTTCTTCAGTAACCCAGTTGTTCCGTAGCATGTTGTTTATTACATATTTGTAGTTTTTCTATCATTCTTGTTCTTAATTCCTATTTTCTTATTGTAATCAGAAAAGATATTTGATAGGATTTTGGGTTTCTTAAATCTGTTGAGACTTTTTTGTGTCCCAACATACAGCTTATCCTTGAGAAAGTTTCATGAGCATTTGAGAAGAATGTATATTCTGCTTCATTTGGATGGAATGTTCTGTTCAAATTTGACCTGTCAAATATATCCAGTCTGATGTTTCAGTTAAGGCCACTGTTTCCTTGTAGACTTTCCTTCTAGATTGATCTATCTGTTGATGTATATGTGAAAATCGCTCAGACGTGTCTGGTTCTTTGTGACCCCATGGACTATACAGTCTGTGGAATTCTCCAGGCCAGAATACTGGAGTGGGTAGCCTTGCCCTTCTCCAGGGGATTTTCCAGGAAGACCAGGGATCGAACCTAGGTCTCCCACATTGCAGGCGGATTCTTTACCAGCTGAGCCACAGGGAAGCCCACTCTTGATGTAAGTGGGTGGTAAATACTCCCTACAGTTATTTTGTTGCTGTCATTTCTCTCCCTTTGGGTTGATTAATAGTTGTTTTATATATTTTATAGTTCTTAGGTTAGGTACACATACATTAGTAACTTCAATGTCTTCTTGATGAGTTGTCCTCTTTATAACTGTATGCTGACCATTTTTTGTCTGTTACATTTTTCGGCTTGAAGTCTGTCTGGTGTGAGGATGGCTATACCTGCTTCTTTTTTGCTGCCATTTGCTTGGAGTATAGCAGCCCATCTCTTCACTCTGAGCTTGTGTTTCTCCTCACAGCTGAGGTGTGTCTGCAGGAGGTAGCATAGAGTTAGTCTTGTTTTTTGGTGCTTTCACCCAGTCTCTGTCTTCTGATTCACGAATTCAGTCCGTTGCATTTAGGGTGATTATTGATAATGAGGAGTTGGTCCTGACATTTTATGTTTTGTTTTTTGGTTGCTTGACATCTCCGTTGTTTCTTTTTCCTTGTGTTTTTGTCATTTTGGTGTGGAGGTTTCTTTGGTCTTTTTCTCAGTGTTTTCTTTTTTTATGTTTCATATCTCTGCTCTGTAGGATAAAGTTTTGTGGTTGTCCTGAGCTTTGTAAAAAAACAGCTCATAGAAAAAATCTTTTTTCTGCTGGTTACCTTCCTTTACCTGTTCAGTTTTTCTCATCCTCTTTTATGTTTTTGTTTTCTCAAATTATCCCTTTTTATGTTGTGAGTTTGCTACCAAACAGGAATGGCTTATAGTTCTTTTTCTTTTTTTCTCTGTTTAACCTTTATGCTCTATAGTTTCCTGGTTCTATTTATCATCTTGCTCAAAGTTTTATTTACTTTTGTCTCTATTAAAGTACTGCTTTCAACATGTCTTGTTACGCAGGTCTAATGTTGATGAACTCCCTCAGCTTGTTCGTTGGAGAAAGCCTTTATCTGTCATATTTAAATGATATCTTTCCCAGATAGAATATTCGTGGCTCACAGTTTTTAATCTTTTAATATGCTGAGACTGTCATTTCACTCCCTGCTGGCCTGTAGAGTTTCTGCTGAGACATCTGTTGATAGCCTAGTGGAGGTTTCTTTATAGGCCACTGTCCTTTTTACACTGCCTGCCTTTAAAAATCTTTGCTATTGACTCTTAGCAATCTTATTATTTATTACTTGTCTTGGAAAAGGTCATTTTGTATGAGGTAATTTCATGTACTTGTATATCCAGTTCCTTCCCCAGATTTGGGACTTTCTCAGCTGTTATTTCTTTAAATAAACGCTCTGCTGCCTTCTCCCTCTCTTCTCCTTTTGTGTTACTGATTACCTTAGTGTCATCCTTCCTAAAAGAGATAGGTCTTGAGGAATTTCCTCATTTTTTAATATTTTGTTCCTTCTTTTTCTTATACTTGTATCATTTCAAGATTTCTATCTTTGAGCTTGCTAATTCTTCCATATATTAAGTCTATTTCTATTTCTAATGCATTATTTATGTCATTTGTTAGATTCCTCAGCTCCAGTGTTTGTTTGGTTCTTTTTTTTAGAGTTTCTCTTTGGTAAAGGATTTCTTCTGTTCATTAATTTTATTCCTGAGCTCATTAAACCACCTTTCTGACTTTTCTTGTAGCTCCTTGAGTTAACAGCTGTTTTGAATTATCTTTCAGTTATGTTGAAACACTCTGTGATTCAGTTTGGTTTCTGGAGAGTTATTTTCTTTTTTGTGATACAGTGTTATTGTGGTTGTACACGGTGCTTGATGAGTTATTCCTCTGCAGGTGCATTTGAAGTTGATGATAGGTTGGAAGTTGGAGTCCTTACTCTTGTTTCCCAGTAGGTGGCGTTATAACACAAGGTTTTGGTTTCTTCCCCGAGTTGCGTCCGATTGTATTTTCTAGTTGGCACTTTCCGGCTTCCACTGGCTCAGTGAGAAGTGTGTCAGTGCCTTGCCTGTTCCTTCTGTGCCTCCCTGATCCTTACTGCCTTTCTTCTGCCAGAGCTGCAGTCATCACTGGGATGTGGGGCCCTTCCCCAGCGTCTGGGATTCTTTGAGTGACGGTCTCCTCTGCATGGGGGGAGGAAGAGCGTGAGAGTGGTAGGAGCAGTTTCACAGGTGTCTCTACTGTGTCCGGTGTTGTGTAAGGTTTCTGGGCTCCGCCACTGTGGGAGGTGGGGGTAGAGGGCTGGGGTCCAGGGCCCACTGCCACTGCTACCCGGCGACCTGGGGTTGTGAGCACCAGCACCCCTTTCAGGAGGCTAGAGACGTGTGTACCGCCTTGCCTGCTGCTTCTCGGTTCTCTGAAGCTGTGGACTCAGCTGCCATGGTGAGAGGCCCAGGATTGCAGGCACCGACTCCACTCTTAGTGGTTCTGCCTCCTTCCTCTGTGTGTTCCAGCCTGCACCTTTAGACGTGCAGATGTGTGGAAATCTCTGGCGTCCTCGTGTTGGACAGAAGCACCTTTCTTGAGCTCTGGCTGTTTTACTGGTTGTAGATTGAAGGGGCGAGAGAAAGGTAGGTGATGTAATTCCTCTACACATTTAGTAGAATTTATAAGAAAAAGTAACATCTTTTTTCTTATAGATTCCAGCAATGGAGAGAAGAGTCATTACACCATATCAAGATGGACCAGATATTAGCTATTTGGATGTAGAAGATGGAGATATCTTTTTGAAAGAAGAAGTCAATATGGAACAGAATTACTCGTAAGCTTTAGATTTGGGATTTTTTTTTTTTTTTCCGTTTCTTTTCTCCTTCCCCCATTCCCAATCTTGGACACTGTTGGCACTTTTGTACTGCCACTGAAAGAAAATGTGAAAACGTAGAAAATAGGTATTTATGTCCATTCTTAGCCTTGATATGACTGCATAATTAATATTTGCAGATATAACAAAATTAAGCATAAGCATAAAAGGAATATAGGCTTCCAGTTTAATATGTTGGGTTGAATAAGTACAGTTATCTTAGTACCTTTCCAAACCCTGCAGAGAGCATAGTAAAGAAATGAAAAAGGCATGTTGTGCTAGAGTAGAGAGAACAGGAAAGGAGTGAATGTCAGTCAGGAGATGTTAATGTTTTGGAAGTTAGAAAGTGGTTGTTGAGCAATAGTGACTTAGAACAGAAAAGACAAAACAGAATTCTTGACAGGCTTAAGAATTAGAGGTACTAGGTTTATGAAGACTAGTGTACCTGGTTGGATTTCAAAAAGAGCACTGTTTGAGAATTTTTCTAAAAGCATTGATCTATTCCTGAACCAAGTAAGTGCCTCGCCTCCATCTTGATAGAAGAGAAAAGGTTTGCCTTCTGGGGAGGGTGAACCAAGGGGATTCATCAGCCATTCCTCTGGATCCCCCAGTATATTAGAGAACCCTACTAGTTCAAGAGATACGATCTATAATGCCTGGCATTTGGGAGTCCTCTGATAAAATATCCCAGGTTCTACATAATCTCCCTGTTGACTGTTTGACAAGTCAGGTTTAGAATTTCCAGCCTGTGTTTTAGGCTAGTTTACCAGCTGGTTATAGAATTACTCTCCCTTTACTTGGTAAATGACCTGTTAAAATTTTGGTATGTTCAAGTAATTTACTACATATGAGTGTATATATATGTAAGTGTATAATAATCAATTATGTTGCTCTCTGAAAAGTTCCTCTTGGTTCCAGGAATTTTTTTTAACCTCTTTTCTGGAGTTTGACGGTACCTGTTGGGCTACTTGATATTTATAAATGTCTGACTTGGATGTATGATGTGTTACCACATTAAAAGTGATCATAAAATTAACTCTGACTTAAGTATATTATCCTTTACAAAATAATAGTATTCATAGCTGACCTGTGTTAACTGGGGATAAATCATGTGATGAGATTTATTATTTTTAGATGAGATAAGATACTTGTAGTTGTCATCGATAGTGTTATTTTCCTTTTCCTGGTTAATAATGCTTACAGCATCGCATGAAATGCTTTAAAAATTATCACCAACTATTTCTAGTTCCAGATCATAGGTTATAGTAGCTTGTATGTGAACATGTACAGTATTTTACTTCTCAGAGTATTTCATATATACCACCTTGTTTCTGACTTTCACAGAAATACTAGTTACTGTGTGATAGTATCACATTGAAGTTTAGTGGAACTCTGGGCCACGTAGATAAATGGGACTCTAGAGCATGTGTATTCTTCTGTGTTTTCTGTTTGATCAAGCTGTATTCCATTGCTCAAAATTTCATTGTTCTGTTTTACCTCTAACTTAACTTTTTAAAAATGACTTTTATGTTTGCTTTTTTTCTAGGGAAAGTATGTTCAAGAAGACAAAAACAAAAGCGAAAAAGAAGCCACGTAAACGGTCAGATAGTTCTGGAGGTTATAATCTTTCAGATATTATTCAGAGTCCGCCATCTGCAGGTTAGTGGAACCTGTTTGAGGGTGTATTTTCTGATGTAATCTTTCACGACTCTATTCCTTATCTAATTCACTTAACATGTGTTGAATACCAATACATGCCATTTGCTGGGTCTACAGAACCAGATAATCCTTGTCTTAGGGAGGCCACAGAAAATGGTGTGTGTTGTGGTTAAGTACTCTGATACCTGCTCTGTGAGAACAAGAGAGGCACCCAAAGCAGCCTGAGATCTGTTAGAGGACATGTCTGTTAGAGGACAGCGATAGCTGGGCTGGCTCTTGCAGAGTAAAGAGGTTAGTTAAGAAGAGGAGGCAGGTTGACGTGGTAAGAGAACAGGGCAGTGTTTCAAGCCTAGAGACAGTAGAAAGATTGCACATATCTTATGCACACAGTTCCGCTTGGCTCGGCCATATCAGATCTCTGCCGATAGGAGATGGGTGGGAGAGGGTCAGACTTTGGAAGACATTAATTCATAATACTGTCTAGTGTTACAGTCTACACTCAAATTTCCCTACTTGTCCAAAAATGTTTTTATAGTCTTTTTTGTTTTAATGTAAAAGAAAATCTGATGTCTTACTAAGATTGACATTGCCTTTGCTTATTAATGTCTTTTTAGTGTTTTTACACTAGAGTAGCACCCCCTCACAACGTTTTGTTCTGTTTTCAGAAGTTAAGGCCAGTGGCGGTATAGACTACCCTATATTGTAGATTCATCTGATTAGATCTAAATTAAACTACCTAAATTTTAAGTTTCTTTAGATAAAAATTTGAAGTGTAAACAAATAATGACTGTACAATATGGCTTCAAGGAATAGTAGGTGTATCTGTAGCAGTAAGACAAACTGGTGCAATTTCTATCCACAGTATTTTCTTTCATAGTCAGTCAGCTTTATACAAACAACTTAAGCACAAGTGAAGTATTTGACATGTTTGATAAATAATGTGAAGAATAATTGCTTTAGGTAATATAAAAGATATTTACTACATATCTTGATTCCTATTTTCGGACCTTTACAAGTTTAAAATTCTGTGATTTTTCATTCTGTTACATGAATTACCTCACATCCTTAGAAGGAAGCATAGGTACATTGATGGGAAGGTATTTAAATGGATAGACAATCATGGAACTAGTGATTTTCTAAATACCTAAAAGGTTTATGGAAAAAGCAGACATTTGGTTTGTTTTAAATGATATTGTTAGCACATGTGTTAGAGTCATAGCATTTCAGAGTTGGAAGAGACGTTAGTAGTGAACTAATTTATGCCCCTTCCTTTAAACTTGAAGCAAGGTCAGAAAACTTTTACGTGATTTCAGGTAGTAACAGACAGAAGTAGAATTTATTTTCTTGATTTCCCTTTGGTATTCTTCCTGCTATACTACTCTTTCTGTGGCCAAAGCAAATAATGATTGAAAGGTTAAATTTAATACGGGCCAAAAAAAAAAAAGACCATTCTTGAAGAAATTTTGAGTATGAGGCTAATTTCATCAAGGATGGTTGTGTGACAGCTTAGTTTTTGTGTTGATCCTTAAAGTTAGAAGACATTATTTATTAGATTAATTTATAATTGACTTTTGGGAACATTCCACTAGTAAATAGACTCTTTTTTATAGAAAGAGTAGAGTTTACTTATTTTTGCCTTCCTTTTTTATCTTTATGGGGGAAAATATTCTGAGTCACTTCTTACATTAGATACCAAATAACAATCTTCCTCATAGTTGATATGTAGTTGAAATGAATAAAACTTGTTTTAAAACCTCCATTTCAATTTTTTTACTTCATTAAATTATTTGGTTCTTTAAATGTAATTCATATATGTTTAATGTATATGTGTTTAAATGTTTTAAAACTTTTTATCTTTTAGGATTGTTAAAGTCTGGTAAGACCAATTCTGTGGAGTCTCTTCCAGAACTGTTGACATCGGACTCTGAAGGAAGCTATGCAGGAGTGGGTAGTCCTAGAGATTTACAGTCTCCTGACTTTACAACAGGATTTCATTCAGATAAGTCTGAGGTTTGTCTTTGTTTTTTAATGCACTATTTTCTTCAAATTCTAGTCTGGAGACGGTTTAGTCTTTCATTGTTTTTACTCTAAAGTGAAAGTTGCTCAGTTGTGTCTGACTCTGCGACCCCATGGACTATACAGTGGAATTCTGCAGGCCAGAATACTGGAGTGGGTAACTTTTCCCTTCTCCAGCGGATCTTCCTGACCCGGAATTGAACCGGTGTCTCCTGCATTGCCAGCAGATTCTTTACCAGCTGAGCTACTAAGAACCCAGCATTTTTTTACTGGGCTTTTTTACAAGTGTTTTACTCTAAAACACTCCTCTAACTGGTTTATAAAATATATATATATATATATATATATGAAACTAGTGACAATACATGTAATATTCATTTTCTCAAATTTGCCTAATGTTTCTACTCTTAAAGATTTTAATGGCACTGTTGAGCTGTTTATGATGTTATATTTCTAATCTTTCTACATTAAATATAATATTGATATAAAGTATAGCAATACTGTATAGGCAGTTGAAATATATGTGTATGTGTAGTTGCTCAGTCGTGTCTGACTCTTTGCAACCCCATAGACTGTAGCCTACCAGGCTCCTTTGTTCACAGAATTTTCCAGGCAAGAATACTGGAGTGGATTGCCATTTCCTACTCCAGAGATCTTCCTGAAGCAGGAGTGGAACCCATGTCTCTTGTGTCTCCTGCATTGGAGACAAGATTCCTTACCAGTGGCACCACCTGTATATTCATGGCTGGATTACTTGAAATTTATTTTTTGGAATGTCAGTTAATACCAGCTAAAAACCAAGGAAAATGATTTTGAAAATGAGCTGAATTGCAAAATCTGTTTAATATCTTTCCTTCATGGTAATAATTAGAACAATGCAATCTGAAATGGAGTTCTTCTCCTAGTCTAGCATAATTGACACCAAGCTGCTGAATTCCTAGTCTAGTGAACTCTGGGGAGGCCATATTTTAGACATCTCTTAACATTTTATTCCATAGTTGTTAATCTACAGGGAATGAAAACATCTAACTTACCAGATATAATCTTTTTCTAACCTCTCTGCATTCACAAAACATATCAGAATATCTAGAAATTTGTGAGACCTCAGAAAATGTACCCTTTATTAAAGAGTCTCAGGCCTCAAGGACTGATACAAAACAAAATTTTATTAAAATTTTTTATGTAGAGTAGTAGTTTGGGGGCAATTCATATTACACTAAGGTTGGCCTGGAAGACATTTGAGGTTTAAAGGAAGGTTGAAGTGCCTTTCTAGCAGTAGTAGAAGAATCTATAGCAATAGTTGTAGCATCCCTTTTGAAGTGACAATATTATTTGGCTTTCATTTTATTCAGAGTCCTTTAAGTATATTCAGAGTGAATTGTGTGACATTTAAAAGTGCTAGATGATTATTGTCATAAAATTTTATTCTTTAATACAGTTTAACCAGTATCTACTGAGTACCAACTGTGTGTAAACTGCTGTGCTAGGGGTGCCTATTACTACTCAACTAAAAAAAAAATTTTTTTTTTTTACCTCCAGGGGAAAATTAAATCATATGTTAATGGTACACCTCCTACATACTTTAGAGAAGACTTAAAACCATGGGAAAAATCACCAGTACTTAAAATAACTGCTCCACAGCCCATTCCCAGTAACAGAATTGATACTACAAGCTCTTCCAGTTGGGTTTCTGGCTCTTTCAGGTAGGATTTCTATTTTGTTCTGTACTATACTTGTTAGTTGGCAAAAATATCATTCATTCTTAGTCAAATGAAAATTGTTAATGGAGCACATTTAAAACCATTAATATAAATTTCTAACATAGAGGAAAGTATCTAATTGCATACAGATTACCAGCTAAAGTGCATACAAATTACTAACCAGCTAAAATAGGCTCTTTTTTCCAGACAAAATATAGTTGCCTTTGTAGTGTCATTAGTGAATACTAGTAAATTCTCTGTAACAAACACATACATGCACGCAGTGACTTGATATCACCATTTTTTTTTTTTTTAACGAATAGTGTATATTAGTAAAAACACCCACTCAGGAAGACCATTTTGTCTCTTATAGGCTTCCTTTATCTTTTCTTTAGCACATTAAAGGGTATTTAAGATCTCATAAAATGTGTTGTTGTTCACAGTTATTGTCAGAAGATATTCATTTAGTTATACTGTTATACTGTAGTTTTACCTTACCTATATATTCTGTCCATTATTTTATTTAGAAAATCCAGTTTTTAAAACTGAAGGAGTAAATATAATTAAAATACAGTATTTTTTTCAAAATGCTTATTGAGGTTGTTCTTCATCTTTTATTACCTAGTATGGTTTATTATAGGCTAAAACTGTTAATTGCCTTACTAGTTATCATTTGGACCATTTGTGTAAATATTTTGAAATATGCTCTATTGCACAGTTGGAATAAAGATTATGATGTCCTGGTATATGATGGTTCATGATCTAAAGATAGTCAGAAAGTAGTTTCAAAATTTTCTGCCTACGTAAACATACTTGTGGGAACACTTGGAAGCATCTTCTAATCATTAATGTTAGACTGCTTTATTAAACATGTATCACTTAACATTTTACCTTAGATACATTTTAATTATTATTTATGTATGTATATATAAAAGGAGCTTTCATTTATCCTTTTTGAAGTTGACCACAGCTGACAAAATGGACCTAAATTGTCCTCTCATTAATGATGTTATATATAACTTACAGTTTCAGTAATATTTGGGTAGAAAGTAATGAATGGGTTGTAAAGTAGCTTTTATATGTCTTTTAGTCCTGTCAGCCCTCCTGTCGTGGATCTCAGAACCATCATGCAAATTGAAGAAAGTAGACAAAAATGTGGAACTACACCAAAGACAAATTTGGGGTTGGTTACAAAATCATAAAAAGGAAAGAACATGTTGTATTATAGTTTTGCCCTAAGGAATTAGAAAGACCTACTGGACCTTTCCTATTATTTTTCTGCATTTGATGTTAAAGTTAGTTCTAAGCTCTTTTCTATTGATAGGTAATTTAGCCTCCATAACATTATCTCTTAAGTACATGCTAAAGATTGAGTTGGGTTGATAGTCCAGATCTTGTGGAATACAATTATATGCCAGAAATTGGCCTCTAAAATAATCCTTATAGGCTATTTCTGATACAAGTGTGATGAACGCTATTATAAAGGCTCATTGTAGCTATTACTTTATCCTTGGTAGTATAAACTGATTATATATATATATATATATGGTCACTGCTGAAACTTGTGGTCATTTTGATCTAGTAATAGTAAAATTTCATCAACTAAACACAAAGCAATATAATTACCTGTAATCTTAAGCAGAAATTTCTAGCAAAATTATTTCTTATGGAATTAAACTTTCTCAGAAGCAGTAAAACTGATTGGTTTAATTTAATTTCTAGAAAAATGATTTCTCATGGAGTTAAACTTTCTCAGAAGCAACGAAAAATGATTGCAATGACTACCAAAGATAATAATTCAGGAATGAATAACATGGAAACAGCTTTAAGTGCTCCTTCAAAAAGCCCCAAGCCAGCAAATGCATGGTATGCTCTAATTTTTATTAAAATAAGCTTTGTACATTAGCTTTTAAGGTGATTCTTGGCTTTGGTTTTTTTTTTCCTCCTGTTTTTTCAAATATTTTGTTCCCCCTTAGCTTTTATGTTATGAATCAGACCTTGGGAAATCCTTTAGTTTTTTGTTTGTTTTGACAAGTATATCATGATTTTCAAACTTTTTCATATGTGTAGATAAAATTCCTTCTTGGTATTTTAATTAATGTTTATTGCTAAAGTAGTTTGAGAGCATTATTTTTTCTTTTTTTTTAATAAAAAATAATATATATCATGGAGAAGTTTGATAAAAGTAAATCTCTTTTAGCACCCTAATTTCTTTGCACATTCCCCGTATGTATCATGAAAATCTCTGTTATCATAGCTTGTCATTGTCACTTTTAAGCAGGACTATTTACTTAACAATATGTTATATAGTTTTCTCCGTTATAATTTAACCATAAATGCAGCATTAGCAGGAATCATTTCCAAAGAGTTCACATGGCAATTTTGAGATATGTTAAAAGATTGTACTTCCTGCTTCCCTTCCATCCTCCTTTTTTGGTAACTAATATCATAATAGACTTTGTAAAAAATTTTTATTTATTTTTGGCTGCACTGGGTCCTCATTGGTCTGCATGGGCTTTCTCTGGTTGTGGCGTGTGGGCTCAGTGGTTGTGGCGTGCAGACTGTAGGGTATGCAGGCTTCAGTAGTCGTGGCACTTAGGCCCAGATGCTCTGTGGCATGTGGAATCTTCCTGGACCAGGGATTGAATCTGTGTCCCCTGCATTGGTAGGCATATCCCCAGCCTCCATACCACCAGGCAAGTCCACTAATAGAATATATGGAAACCAATTTTAGAGGAAAAATACATGGATATATGAAGGGCAGGAAAAAACCCTATTGCTGTCACAAGCATAGAAGAGGGTACTTGAGATTACCCTTGATTGGGGCGGGGGGGTGGGCATGGGGAGATCCTTTCATTGCTTCTAATGCCACTTTTTTTCTATTTGTAAGAAGGAATATTTTTTTCCCAATTAAAATGCAAATTATTTTGAAGAGAGTATCAACTCATTTTATTTTGATTGCTATCAGGAAGACTAAATGTCAGAACCACTAGTAAATCTAAAACTTGATCACAGAAAAAAAAAGATGAGAAAACCCAATTTAAAAAGAAAAGAGTAAAACTTGAGGGAATGGGTTTAGTAGAATGTTTCAATTCATTGGTATTTGTTGTGTAGCTTCTACATGCAAGGCATGTTCTAGTTTCTGATAAGGCAATATACAAAAGTAATTTGATCACTGCCTCTGTTAGGTTTATGGAGTAGCTGTTAAAATAGAGTTAATGTTTTTCCTAAACAAAAGCATGGAAAAGACCAAAAAAAAAAATTCTTAAATTAGTTCTCAAGATACTAAATATATTGCGATTTGAGCCAGTTAACTAAGCACATGAGGAAGCTTTCTGCTGTCATGTCAGTCGTGTCCGACTCTGCGACCCCATGGACCGAAGCCCACCAAGGCTCCTCTGTCCATGGGATTCTCCAGGCAAGAATACTGGAATGGGTTGCCATTCCCTTTCCAGGGGATCTTCCCTACCCAGGGATCAAACCTGTGTCTCCTATGTTTCCTGCATTGGCAGGCAGGTTCTTTACAACTAGTGCCACCTGGGAAGCCTGAGGAGAAGCTTTGGGCTTAGTAAATACAATTTCAGCCATGTCATCAACCAGTTTCCTTATTTAAAAACAAAAAGTAAATGAGCAAAAGGAGGAACAAAACAATGATTACTCAAGTTGGGAAATCCAACTAATAGACTTAATCCAACTCTTGGTTTCAAATCTATTTCAAACACTGGAGTTCATTCCAACCCCAATAAAAAAAATTCTCTTTTGACTGGTTAAGATTTACAACAGAACCATCGTATGATTCTGGTTCCTTTTTTATGCCTTTATTTTTCCCGGGAATAACTAATTCCCCTACTGGGAAATATCCCAGCTAACTTATGACTTTTGTTTTTTATTGGAACCATTTTCATTTAGAACTCTGAGTTCTCTAGCTTGAACTAGGCCTTTTTCAGGCACGCTTAATACTGTGATCTTGAGGTTTCTCTTAATTGTCATCCTGGGGATTTCCTTTGCTTCTCTCCAGTGTTCGATCCCCAGTTTCCTAGAGGCTGTGTTTTTTGCTTTCTTGGTTTATTCTTTGATTTGAGGTAGCACACTCCACATCAAAACCAGTAGTTTTCTGATGAAGAATGTACAGGACGCACATTTTTGGAGCTCTTATAACTTTGAAAATGTTTTTATTCTCGCCACCCTTGACTGAATGGGAACAGAATTCTGAGTTGGAAATCATTTGTAGAGTTCCTTTTTCTTATTTCTACTGGGAAGTCTAATGCCATTCCAACTCCTAACTCTTCACATGTTACCAGTTTCTTTTCCTCCCCCCTTTTTCTCTCTAGTGTTCTTAAATTTCATAGTGAAGTGCCTTGATGTGGATTCTTTTCTGATACGTTATACTGGCTACTTGGTGGGCTCTCTTATTAATTGTGAAAAGCATGTCTAGGAACATCCAAGTCTAGGAACAGCTTATATACTATTTGATACTTTCTTCCTTCCTATTTTCTCTAGAAATCATATTAGAAAAAAAAGGAATAGATTTGTTTTTCTGAGGATATCTCTTGTAAATGTTGGTCTAGATAAAGTTGGTAGAATTTAAAGTTTGCTCAGCTTTGAAAAAAGTAGAAAATTAATAAGAAATTAGCATTTTAATTTGATTTGATTTACAGATTGTATGTATGGAATATATTCATTGCTATAGTGATTTTTTCAATTACTTCTCAAAGGGACATGTTCATCTCCTGATAAATCATCTAATGTGATTTTTCTTAACTATTAAAGGATGTTTTTATTCTGTTTTTATCTTAATAACGGGCTTCCCTGGTGATTCAGCAGTAAAGAATCCACCTCTAGTATAGGAGGTGTGGTTTTGACCCCTGGGTTGGGAAAACCCCTGGAGAAGGAAACTGCAACCCACTCCAGTATTCTTGCCTGGGAAATCCCAAGAACAGAGGAGCTTGGTGGGCTACATACAGTCCATGGGGTTGTAAAAGAGTCAGATACAACTTAGCAACTAAACATCAACTTCTTAATAAGGTTAATGTGCAATTCTTTAGCAAATCACAAATTAGCCCTTTAAGTCTACTTCTGGTTGTGATGGGGAATTTACTTAGTTTGTTCACCCATTCCTTCACTTAGTCTGTATGATGACTTCTAGTATGCAACAGTACTCCTGCTGCATGCAGTTAGGTGTGACAATGTTAAATGGAGAAATAACTGGTTTTTGCATTACAATGAAATTCTAACCAGTTGACTTTTAAATCTGTTGTGAAAATACCAAGTGTATATGGGAGTTGATCACTTTTCATTATCCTTTATTTTACTTGGAGAAATAAAACTGCATTTCTCACCAGCCATCTTGAGTGGAAGAATGCATGATCTTTGTGGCCTGGCTGTATGAATGTAACTTCTTCCAAATTCCATTTTGAGCTAACCTATAAACTAAGTTCAGTTCTTTAATTTTTTAGCTAGAAATTTTACTCATTAAAGCACAATTTTTAGAGCTTCCTTAGTTGAGAAAAAAATGTTGATTAATTTTTTATGTGGCTACAAATGTCTACAAATGCTTCTTAAGTTTCTCTGGCTGCTAAAATGGAAAAGAGCCAGAGCCTTTGAGTTAGGAAAGTAAAATTGTGGGAAATCAGACATCAGACACTGTTTCAAATTATGGCATGATCAGTGGAAAGAGTAATAGAATTCATTTAAAGAAGTCTGTATAAGACGATTTATAAGTAGCCACTATGCATGATTAATAAACGTGAATATAAGATATCTTGTAAGTAAGCATTGTTACCTATATTGATTCTTAAGGATATATTATAAATAGCTATGAAAGAAATAATTTTTTTTAGGGTGTACACTATTTACCACGTCTAGAAGTTTGCAGATTACCAAAGTTTGGTAATTTGACATCTTGTGGTTTTTATACAGATGATTGTGAAGTTTCTGTATTTAGAGACATGAATTACTTACAAAAGACATTCATCAGATTTTTTTGGGCAGAGTATTTGCCAGCAGTGTTCCTAGTGACTAATGATACTACAAAGTACTTTATAGCACAGTTGTGTTGTTTGCCGGTAGAAACTTTCAGGTATGTGTATTTTTGGGAAGAGAAGGGAGTTGGTAAGGAAATGGGGCGTGGTTCTTTGTGTTTAATTTTTTAATGTTCTGCACATGTATGTGCTTTGGAGAAAATTTTGTGATAAAGTCAGTCAGGTAAGTTCCTTTTGAAGAAATATCTTTAATGTAAATGCCTTGGTAGGTCATATTTCTGATAAATCTGTAAAGAAAATTTATCTCATTTAAGAATTTTACATAGGGTGAATGATTTTCTGTGAACATAGTAGTATAGTGATTAAGCCTGGTAATCAGGAGTCAGCCTTGCCTGAACTTTAAAATGTTGATCTATTGCCTGGTAGCTGTGTGAATTCAGATTAAGTCTTTAATTTGACTTTCCAGTCTTACTCTGTCAGGTCAGTTATTTAATTTTTCTCTGTTTTCTTGTTCATAAATAGGCTAAAAACAGGACCTATTTCACAGGGGTATTGTGAAGAGTAAACAGTTAATGAAATACATTTATAACAGCACCTTAAGCATTGTATAATATTAACCATTAGTATATAAATAAAATGTAACTTTGTGATATGTTCACATGATTGATTTCTTTAGCATGTATTGAGTTATTTTGGTGAGTTTTTTTCCTAAGAAAAACCTTATGTGAAGCAGTTGTATTTAATTATTGAGCAGATAGAAATTTGGTAGAAGGTTTCAGCTGATTTTGTTATGAATAGATGCCTATTAGCTCATATACTAACAAAACTAAGTGTGAATCATCATTTTCCTTCCATCTGTGTCATCTTTGGCACTTTATAAGGAGTATTATTTTGATTCTTATTGAAGCCAGTGATAGACTAGATGGCCAAGCATGAGTTTTGTGATCATTAAGAACTGGGTTTGGATCCCAGTTCTGCTTATCTCTGGTGATCTGAGGGTCATTCAAAGGCCTCAGCTTTGGTTGTGCTCTTTTAAATTTAGGTTGTGATGAAAATACTTTAAGGATTATTGTTGTAAAGATTAAATGAGATGACGCATATAAAAGTGTTTTGGTGGTTAGGTCAATCAGATATATATTAGTTATTCAGACAAGAACATTTCATGCAAAGATGGGCATAATAAAGGACAGCTATGGTACGGACCTAAGAGAAGCAGAAGATTTAAGAAGAGGTGCCAAGAATATACAGAAGAACTATACAAAAAAGATCTTCATGACACAGATAACCACAATGGTGGGATCACTCACCTAGAGCCAGACATCATGGAATGTGAAGTCAGGTGGGCCTTAGAAAGCATCACTACGAAGAAAGCTAGTGGAGGTGATGGAATTCCAGTTGAGCTATTTCAAATCCTAAAAGATGATGCTGTTTAAAGTGCTGCACTCAATAAGTCAGCAAATTTGGAAAACTCAGCAGTGGCCACAGGACTGGAAACGGTCAGTTTTCATTCCAGTCCCAAAGAAAGGCAATGCCAAAGAATGCTCAAACTACCACACAATTGCATTCATCTCACACGCTAGTAAAGTGATGTTTATAATTCTCCAAGCCAGGCTTCAACAGTACATGAACCATGAGCTTCCAGATGTTCAAGCTGGCTTTAGAAAAGGCAGAGGAACCAGAGATCAAATTGCCAACATCCATTGGATCGTCGAAAAAGCAAGAGAGTTCCAGGAAAACATCTACTTCTGCTTCATTGATTACAAAAAGCCTTTGTGTAGATCACAACAAACTGTGGAAAATTCTGAAAGAGATGGGACTACCAGACCACCTTACCCGCCTCCTGAGAAGTCTGTATACAGGTGAAGGAGCAACAGTTAGAACTGGACATGGAACAACAGACTGGTTCCAAATTGGGAAAGGAGTATGTCAAGGCTGTAAATTGTCACCCTGCTTATTTAACTTATATGCAGAGTACATCATGTGAAATGTCAGGCTGGATGAAGCACAAGCTGGAATCAAGATTGCTGGGAGAAAGATCAATAACCTCAGATATGCTGATGACACCACCCTTATGGGAGAAACTGAAGAGGAACTGAAGAGCCTTTTGATGAAAGTGAAAGAGGAGAGTGAAAAAGCTGGCTTAAAACTCAACATTCAAAAAACTAAGATCATGGCATACAGTCCTGTCACTTCATGGCAAATAGATAGGGAAACAATGGAAAAAGAGACTTTATTTTCTTGGGCTCCAAAATCACTGCAGATGGTGACTACAGCCATGAAATTAAAAGACGCTTGCTCCTTGGAAGAAAAGCTATGACCAACCTAGACAGCACATTAAAAAGCAGAGACATTGCTTTGCTGACTAAGATCTGTCCAGTCAGAGCTATTGTTTTCCCAGTAGTCATGTATGGATGTGAGAGTTGGGAGTTCATAAAGAAAGCTGAGTGCTGAAGAATGGATACTTTTGAACTGTGGTGTTGGAGAAGACTCTTGAGTCCCTTGGACTGCAAGGAGATCCAGCCAGTCCATCCTAAAGGAAATCAGTCCTGAATATTCATTGGAAGGACTGATGCTGAAGCTGAAACTGCAATGCTTTGGCCACCTGATTCGAAGAACTGACTCATCTGAAAATACCCTGATGCTGGGAAGGATTGAGGGCAGGAGGAGAAGGGTATGACAGAGGATGAGATGGTTGGCTGATATCATTGACTCGATGGACATGAGTTTGAGTAAGCTCCTGTAGTTGGTGATGGACAGGGAAGCCTGGCATGCTACAGTCCATGGGGTTGCAAAGAGTCGGACATGACTGAGCAACTGAACTGAATCCCTGAATTCAGATAAGATAATAGGATTTTAGAAGGCTTTGCTAATCTTTTATGGGGAACCCCAAATAGTTTATGAGTTTACTCTGGTGTGAATTTTATGGTTTCTTCAAAGTATGAATTTAGTTTTGGGAGGAATTAACTGGTTAGCATTTGTATTCACTTTGTTTTCTGAGGAAATAAAATAGATGAAATTAATGTTTGACTAGGAAATTTTTTATATTGTTCATAATATTGACTTATTAAGGATTTCTGAAAATGATGCTTAGGATTAATACCTAAAAAGTTACATTTCTGGATTAGTTTTTCTAAGTCAGACTTTAGGAAGGAAAGATATTATGCCTGTTAATTGACTATATTTCTTCATATCAGAATTTGTGTTCTCATTGTCGTCTTTTTCGCTTTAAGCAAATTTTGTTAAATGCTGTGAAAATTGTGGATAGTACAGACTTACATAGCATTTCTGTGTATCAGGTACTGTTAAATATTTTACCATAAGTTAACATTTGATCCATATAACAACCTTTATAAGGAAGGAGATGGTATTAGTATCTCCATGTCTTTGACTAAGGTTACAAACATTTTTTGTTTTGATGTAGATGTTTCCTTAGTTTAGCTTTTGTGATCAAGTGTCTCTTTGTATGTGGGTAAGGTACAGGGCAAGATTTTTATTTCTTCATGCAGATAACTAGTTGTTTCAGCTGAACTTATTGAAAAGGTTGTCTTTGCTCTATTTTGTTACTTGGCAGTTTTGGTGGAACTCAGCTGACCATGTATGTGTGGGTCTAATTCTGGACTCCACTCAGTTTCATATGACTTACGTGCATGTGTTTGTGCCCATATAGACTGACTTGTTGATGATAACTTTTATACATTTTAAAATCAGATAGTGCAGTTTCTCTGATTTTGTTCTTTTTATTCAGAATTATTTTTAATGTCAACCACATTTATATAAATCTTAGATTTGGCTTGTCCAAAAAAAAAAAGTTCTTTGTCAGATATATGTTTTACAGATATTTTTTGTTTTCTTAGGGCTTCCCTCATAGCTCGGTCGGTTAATGATATCTTCTAATGAGCAGAAGTTTTTGATTTGCTTAAGTCTCATTTATCATTCCTTAATTTGATAGTTATTGCTGGTTATGTCTGAAGAAACCTTTGCTTGCCACCAGGTTACGAAGATAATCTGTTTTCTTCTGGGACATTTAGCTTTTACATTAAGTCTGTAATTCAATTTTCTTCCAGGACATTTAGCTTTTACATTAGGTCTATAATTCATCTTGAAATAATTTGGGGGGTATGGTGTGAAATAAAGGCCTTTTTATTTTCTTCTATAAAAAACACTGTTTCCCACTTGTTTGCTTTGGCAGTCCCATTATTGAAAGTAAAGTGACTATCACATGAGGGCCTGTTACTCAGTTCTCTAATCTGTTCCATTGATCTGTTAATAATTATGTCAATACCACACTGTCTTGATTACAGTAACTTATTTTATCTTCTTCCAGTTTTATATTCTTTTTTAAGACAGCATTGGCTAATCTAGGTTTTTCTATTCTCATATAAATTTTAGAATCGATTTGTTAGTTTCTACAGTAAAAAGCTGGTGGGATTAATTCAGTTGTTTAGATACAGGTCTATGCAGATATTCTAATTTATTTTTTGTTATCTTTGATGAGGGTATGTCCATTTCTTATAAATTGTGAAATTTATTTGCATAGTTATTTATAATATTTCTTTATTGTCCTTTGAAATTGTTATCTTGTATTATCTATTGCTTTGTAACCAATTACCTTAAACAGTAGCTTAAAACAACCAGTGTATATGGTCCTTTGGGTCAGGAATCCGTTATGGCTTAGGTTGGTTAATGCTTTTTTTAAATGTAATTAAGTGGGGGGACTCCCTTTCCCCATCACATTAAAGATGTTGTTTCTCTTTTGAGTTTCATTCTAATAAATAAGCCAGGTGTTTTCATACTGTGTTGGATTTCTGTGGCTGTTTTTAAGATTTCTTTTTTGATCTCTAGTTTTTAGCAGTTTGCCCACTATGTGTCTAAGTATGTTTTTTTTTACATTTTTCTTCTTTGGGGTTGGCTAAAATTCTTGAGTTCTTTCACATTATGGATTTCACCAGATTTGGAGATGGCCATTGTTTCTTTGGATATTTTTATCTGCCCTATCTCCTATCTTTCTGGGTCTCCAGTTACATTTAATATTACCTTAAGTCACCATGACTGACTTAAATCAATAAAACATTTTTAATCAGAAGAAAAGATTGAAAAAATTTATCTTCCAGTTTAGACTTTTCCAATCTTGCTGTTACACCCCTCCAGTGAATTTTGTTGTTGAATATTAAAGCCTTTGAATTTCTGTTTTCTTCTTTTTCATAGTGTCTTTTTGATAGACACTTTCCCTCTGCTGAGCTTACTTATTTATTCTAACCATATTTTTCGTTGTTACCTGAGGCATAGTTATAATACTGTTTTTAAAAGCATTGCTAATTTCAGTATCTGGGCTATCACCCATGTTGATCTCCATTGATTGTTTTTTCTTATCACAGTTTTCATTAGTCTATAATTGACAGTCAAAATCCAACATCACACTGAAAACTGTAATTATATCACTAAAATTTTTGGTATATATTCACTTCATTGTCCCCTCGTCGCTTTCAGCAACAGCCTTTTAAGAAAAATGAATGTTTTTCTATGATCTTTGCTGTCTTTCTACAGGGTATGTTCTCAACATTCAATTTCATCCAAGTCATTCCGGGATTTCTTAGTAGAAGAAAAAAAATCTGTTACTGGCCAGAGCTCAGGAGATCATGTCAAAAAAGTTTGTTTTAAAGGAATTGAAAATTCCCAGTCTCCAAAAGTTGTAAGGTAAAATAAACATTTTCCTACCTTTAAATGTTCTTATAGTGGTTTTATGTTCTGAAATAGTCTTTAAAAATTTATAAGGCAGGTTTTTATACATTCTTTTTACATTCAAAATTAACATGTTTACTTTTAAGATATATTTTGATAATTGGCTTACAGTAAACTATATATATTTAAAGTATACAATTTGAAGTTTGGCGTATGTATACCTTTGTGAAACCATCATCACCAGCTATTCAGGTTGGTGACTATTAACCACCATTCTCCAAAGTCTCTTCATGCTCCTTTACAGTCCTTCCCCATCCTGTCTCCTTGCAGCTACTAACCTGATTCTGTCATTATGGATTAACTTTTATATTCTGTACTTTTATTATATCAGTGGAATCATTCCGCACATGCTTTTTAAAAAATCTCTTTCACTTAGCATCCACTTTGAGATGCATCCAAGTTTTTTTGAATCTGTTTAGGTATTTCCATCTTTTTCTCTAGCTGTTTTTGATACTAGTTGTCAAAGTCCAATGTATTTTAAAAACATGTTTCATATTATAAATGCCTACATGAAAACCTAAACATAGATTAAAAGTGGTATTTTAAAAAAGTTTCCCCACCATGGTATGTAAATTCTCTTTTAATTATCGTTCAAAAGGGAACAAACATTCTTGGGGCATTGGGCCAATGTTGGAAGGAAAAACTGTTTCAAGTAGGTTGACTAAATGGAGTTTTCTTTTTTACCTTATTTCTGCTAATATGACATCTCCTATATATTATACTCCCTAGAATGTTTTAGACAAAATAAAAATGTAATTAAAAATGTTAGTTGTGGCCAGATTAATAATTTTTTTCATAATGATTAAACAGTTTTTCATTGTCAGATTCCCCCCCAACTCCTTTTTAAAAATCAGATCTTTCATCGAATTGTAGCGTATCAAACAGGTAATACAAACTTCTCTGACTGGAGTGAAGAGAGGGGTCTAGGAAACAAACAGCTTTACTGTTTCCTCACCTGTCCTATAAGCAGCTCCTGAGGAATGCCAGAGTCTTCTCACAACACTGGGAAGTGCAGGTTTAGATGAACTGTTTAAACATAGCTTTGTTGTTTTTGTAATTGGCTTTCTTGTTACAGATAGGTATATTTGTGACTGTAGTTTTTGAGCCTTTTACTTATAGTACAGAAAATCAGATTAGAAAGGATCTAAAGAAGTCGTGATCAGTATCTAACTTTTCAAATACTTTTGGCAGTGTGATGTTATTTTAAAACAAAAATCTTAAATCAAACTCTAATGTGTAAAACAGATAAACCTTTTTACATAATGTTTACGTATGATTAAGGGAATATTAAAGCTATTGTGATAGGCTCATAAATACAAATTGGGTGCAGTGTAAGATGTCTTAATATTAACATATATTAGCTGATGTGTATCAGACATTATAGTAGATAATAGAGTTACAATGATGAACAAAATTAACATAGCCCCTGCTCATACAGAACTTAGTTCAAAAGAGAAGACCAACCTTATACAAAAGTGACAACACATTATGAAGAGGAAGTTTATCAGCCTCGATATTCAATTTATTTCTCATGTTTTAATTGTATAGTATTTATTTTCACGGTTGTTCAGTTCCTAAATCATGTCTGACTCTTGCAACCCCATGGACTGTATGTAGTCTGCCAGGCTCCTCTGTCAATGGGATTCTCCAGGCAAGATATACTAGAGTGGATTGCCATGCCCTCCTCCAGAGGATCTTCCCAACCCAGGGATTGAATCCACGTCTCCTGCATTGGCAGGCGGATTCTTTTATCACTGAACCACCAGGGAAGCCCATTTATTTCAATTAGGATCTTCTAAATAAGTCATTATGGGCTTCCCTGGTGGCTCAGCGGTAAAGAATCTGCCTGCTAATGCAGGAGACATAAGAGACGCGGGTTCGATTTATACCTGTGCTTGTATCTTAACCCAGGTCCACTAATGAAGGCTTAAATTATTAACTGTCTCTCTTTTTCTCATGGATGTTCAGTGTTTTCCTTTTAAGTAGATTCTTCCCATTTGGTTTTTTTTTTTTTTTCCAATTATTTTTATTAGTTGGAGGCTAATTACTTTGCAACATTGTGGTGGGTTTTGTCATACATTGACATGAATCTCCATGGCTGATTCATGTCAATGTATGACAAAATCCCATTTGGTTTTGAATATGCACAGGTGTCTCACATGTGGAGTGGTGGGGGGTGGGGGGTGGCGAGGGAAGTCAGTCCTTCACTCAGCCTCCTTACTTTCTTCTAGAATTGTCCTGTTGTTCCCCCTTCCCTGCTTCCTTCACAGCCAGATTTCTCAAAAGAGCTGTCATTGCCCACTTACTACTTCTTCTGGCTTCCAGTCCCACAACTAAACTGAAACAGTTCAGGCTAAATTCGGAAGTAGCCTCCATATTGCCAACACCATGGGCTTTTTATATGACTCATCATACTTGAAGTTCACTTATAGGTTATCTTCTCATTTCACTTATGTTCTTTCTGTGTTGTTTCATGAGTTTCTCTGTTCAGTTATCAGCTATACATGAAAGACTCAAAGTTAAATTGCCTGTTCACATCTGTCATCTGAGCTTCAGACTTAGGTCTCCATCTGCCTTCTTTGATATTGCCATCCTATTTGGATGTTCAGAAATACCTTAAACTTTTATGTCCCAAACCAAACTGAACATTTTCCTCATAGCCTTCTCATAAAAGCAAAAATACAGGCAAATCATAAACCCAGCCTATTCTTGATTTCCTGAGTAAATGTCATTCGCAAGTTTTACATGATCATCTTCCTCAGCAGTATCCAGTCTGTCAGCAGGACATGCCAGTTATAGCTCTTTAGTATTATATCCATTTGTGTATTAAACTATCTCCACTGCCACCACCCTTATTTAGACTACTGTAATCTTTTACCTGGGCCGCCTGAGTAAGCTGCCTAACAAGTGTTGCCATATAGCCTTTTATCCTTCTCTATGGCATATTTGGCTAGTGTTTGTGTATTTTTAAATGCAAATCTTACCTCGTAGGATAAAAGCTAGAATTCTTATATGGCCCTCAAGGCTGATACAGTCTAGCTCCTGTCAACCTCTTTAGTTTTTAACATGGTCTCTGTATTTTAACCTTGACCTTGTAGTTTCTCAAATGCCAGTTACCTCTTCCCACTTGACTGCCTTTTGACTTGTTGACTCACTTCTTCCAGTCTCTGTTCAGTCAAAGCGTTGAAGAAGCCTGACTTCTCTCACTGGGTCAGTTTCCTGTTAATGCCTTCATGGCTCTTCTCGCTTGTCACATTTACCACAGTCTGAGGAGTACCCCTTGTCTGTGGTTTTCCTTTACATGGTTTTGGTTACCTGCTGTGAGCTCTAGTGTGAAAATATTAAATGGAAAATTTCAGAAGCAAACAATTTTTTTAGTTTTAAATTCTGCACCGTTCTGAGTAGTGTGATGAAATCGCTCTCCATCCTGACCATTTGCCTGATCCATTTTACTATTTTACCGAGGACACGAATCACCCCTTTGTCCAGTGTTCCCTGCCCGCAAGTCACTCAGTAGCCGTCTCAGTTATCGGATCAGTTGTTGGGGTTTCACGATGCTTATGTTCAAGTAATCTTTATTTTACTTAATAACAGCCCCGAAGCACAAGAGTAGTGATGTTGACAATTCAAATATGCCAAAGAGAAGCCATTTAAATGAAAGCTTCAAGTGGAAAAAAAAAAAAAAAGTGGAAAGTTCTCAACCTAGTAAGGAGAGGAGAGAAAAATTTGTGTCTTTAGGGTGCTACGATTATGCTATAAACGAATCTTCTACCCATGAAATATTCATGCTAGTTTTGCTATCATACTTTAGGACATAGAAGTAAAAGGCTTTATGTTTGTGAGATATTTTGAAAGAGCCAGAGAGCACATTCACATAACTTTTATTACACTATATTGTTATATAATTGTTTTATTATTGTTGTAAGTTTCTTACTGTGCCTAATTCAGAAATTAAACTTTACCATAGGTATGTATGTATGGGGAAAAAACATAGTGTGTATAAGGTTCAGTACCATCCGCAGTTTCAGGCATCCACTAGGGGACTAGGAATGTATTCCTGTGGATAACATGGGAACTATCGTAAACTTACTGTTGGTGTGATTCTTTGTTTACTGTTTTCGAATTGTTGTTTAGTCGCTAAGTCGTGTCCGACTCTTTTGTGACCCCATGGATTGTAGCCCACCAGGCTTTTGTGTCCATGGGATTTCCCAGGCAAGAATATTGGAGTGGGTTGCCATCTCCTCCTCCAGGGGATCTTCCTGACCCAGGGATTGAACTGTGTCTCTTATGTCTCCTGTATTGGCAGGTGGATTCTTTACCACTGAGCCACCAGGGAAGCCCAGTGTTTTCAAATATTAGTCCTTTAATGTCTGTGTTCAGCTGTATGTTCAGTGATAGCAAGGAAGATTGACTTTTGCTTATCACTGATTAGAATGTTTCCTAGTGTATAGTAGGTGTTCAGTGATCATCTGGTGAACGGAGGGGAAGAATAAGTGAAACAAAATTGTAGCTCTTATTTCAAGTAGCATTTGTTTTTAATGTAATGAGCTATATTGTTTGCCCTGGATGTATAAATGTCAAGGTGTGAATGTTAATATTGTTTTGTAACATTTTTACATTTTAAATATTGAATGTATTTCAAAAATTTTCTAATTTTCTTTGGATAGATATTTATCTTTTAAAATATTAAGGATGTGTGGTTTCATAGTTGATCGCTAGGGTGTGCTATAACATCAGGCTATTAACTGAAAAGTAGTGTGTGATGTTACAGTGCTTTAGACATTTTAGTTAAAGGAGTGTATGATAGTATCTTGCTATCCATAGCTTGGGTGTTTGGCAAGTGGAAGTTAATGTTTTAAATAGTTTTTTGTCTTCTGGTCACTGAGAAAGAAAACAGCTTTGATTTCATTTTTAATTTCATCATAGAAAATATGTTACCATTAAGACAGCTGTATTTAAGGAAATAATATATAACAGATAAAGTAGAATATTTATTAATTCACCAGATTATGGGACATTTGATATACATATTCTGCTGGCCTCTCTTGGATGTATATATAAAGGTATAATACACAGACCCAGCCTGAAATATGTTTGAAATCTGGTTGGTAAGTGTAAATATGCATACATGGAAGTTAACTGACAGAACAAAAATACAGCGTAATATAACAGTGTTAAAGAAGTCACACGGCAATATATGACTATATGCTGAATGCGTGGTTCAGAGAAGGGAAAATGACCATGGGCTAGAGCTGTCCAGAAAAACTTCATTGAAGAGGAAAAGTTTGAGCATTAGTTCATAAACACTTTTCCTATTCAATCTCAAATATTTTGATCATTATGTTTATGGCTATATATTTAAATGATTATTTATCTTAACATAATGATCAAATGGCCATATATTTATGGGATTTTTAAAAGAAGAGAGGAGAAAGGACAGTATAAAGAGAGGAAATAGTGGGAATTAGAGCAAGAAGACAGGAATATTTTAGGGACTCAGTGGCAGGGATGGAGGGCTCATCCCACAAATAATACATTCTTGTCTTAATTGTAGAAAATGTGATCATCCCCCACCCCCAGGCTAGGGAGCTAATAAAAGAATGGCAAAGTTACTTACTGATGTGAAAAGAGGTTTATGCACTTTTTGTTTGTTTATTGTTACTTCTGTGTTCTTTTTCATTTTAATGTGTTTTCTTTCATTTTCCTTTCACTTAAATATCCGCTTAAGTGCTTCTAGGAAGAAAATGTGATCTTGCATTTCTAATTAGTAAGGAAAACTACATGTGAGATAAAATCATTATATCAGATCTAATTTTATATAAAATCTTTGTAATTGTGATAATACAAAATTATTTTTAATAATTGTCAACCATAAAAAAAAGTAATTGTCAACCATGTGAGCAAAAAGTAAGTTTTTCTCTTGAAGTCTAAATTTGGCAGATTAATGTTCCTCAGTTTGAACAAAAATCTTTAAAAGATTTTAGCCAGCCCTTTTATGTTGCTTTTATTTCCAGAAGGCTAAATTTTATAAGATTATCTGTTGGGATGTCTGTTTCTATGCTGCAAATACCTGAGGCTTAATAATGCTGTTATTTATCATTGGAAAGCTTATACTCTTTTCGTATTTGTTTAGTCATAGCTCTATTTAGCAATTTTACTTCATTCTAAGATGAAATTTTGATAAAGATGTTTGAGTAAATTTATAATTAATAATGTTATCCTTTGGAAAATCATTAATGAAAAAATTCTGACATCTTACAAAACACATTTGAGTTGGGTATAATTCTTACAGCAGTCCAGTGTGAACATTTCTGAAATGACAGCAGTAATGCCTATCATATGGGTTTGTTACAAGGATTATATCAGGTAATTCATATGATAGTACTTTATAAATTATATAATGTTAACTAAGTTCTGATTGATTGGCTTTAACAAGACCTATACAAGATACTTTAGTCCTTATATTCACTTCTGTTTGCAGAGAGAAAAGGTGATATTTGAATCAGTCCTTAGAGAATTAGAAGATCCTTGTAATGGACCATATTCTGTGCTACAGTGTATGGAAAATACTCTGTATTTTGAGTGAAAAAAGCCTGGATTTGAGTTCTGTCTTTACCATTTACCCAGCTTGCTAATCAGGCAAATTATCGAATATTCTTTGAGTATTTTTAATAGTTTCCTAATCAATATAATAGGAACAATACATGCTTTCTTCAGAGTATTAGAAAGATTAAATGAGATAATGTATATGAAAATAGATTCAGTAAATTTGTTTGCCCACACACATCAGGTTTAAACATTTTAGTTCTTAGTGCATTTGTACTCTGACCCTGTTTCATTTTAACTTTATTTCCCTCTTAATCTCTTAATCCAGTCATTCAGTTCATTGAAGAGAACAACCCACCTTTACTTAAGCCAGCAGTCTTGAACTGTTGCACGTATTTGTACGGCCAGCCCCCATCTCAGTGCCGCTCTCCAGGTCAGCTTTAATGTCATTTCCTCAGTGAAGCCAATAGTGTATATACCCTTCTCCATGTTATGTAATTTCTCCCGTGAATCCATAGTACTTTGTACATATTGATGTAAATATCAATTATCTACTCTCACATTGCTTTATCATTACTTAAATACCTTTAAAAAATCTTGAGTGAAGAGAACTGGGTTTTAACCTGATTTTCAGTATCATAGTACTGACGTATACCCAATAAATGCATAAATGAATCAGAAAGTCAATATTTTAGGCCCCGTTTATTCATGCTTTGTTTGACTTTCTGTTGTAAAGCCCATCTAGACCTAAATTTGCTTATTGCTGAATGAGGGCAGTCAATTAATCTAAGTAATTTCTAGGTATCTTTCTAAGCATAAAATTCCACAACTAGGGCTCTCTCATAGTTCCTTTGTTCATTTTTTTCCTTACAGGAATGCTTCTTACCTCCCTCATTCTATACCCTTTTTATTGTCTTTTCTGTGAGACCTTCTCAGATGACCAAATCTGTTTGGTTGTTTTAATCTTTACAGTCAGTAGACCTTTAAGTTTTGTTTTCTTAAACTCTTTTCTGTTATGTCATTTTATATCTTGGTTCCTCATCTAGTTTGTGAGTTCTTAGTGTGTTTTACATTTCTCTTCTCTCAGCCACATGTGAATTTGTGAAGTTAGAACACACGCTCTCCCCATATACAAAAATACACAAAATAAACTCAAAGTGACTTAAAGACTTGAACGTAAGACATTATACCATAGAACTCCTAGAAGAGAACTTAAGCAAGACATTCATTGGTATGAAAACATACCAATGTTTTCTTAGATCAGCCTCCCAAAGCAGTAGAAATAAAAACAAAAATAAACCTCGTGCACAGCAAAGGAAACCATAAAGAAAATGAAAAGATCATCTATGAAATGGGAGAAAATATTTGCAAACTATGCAACTGATGAGGGCTTAATTTCCAAAATATATAAACAACTCATAAAACTCAACAAGATAAAAATGGGCAAACATACAGATGGCCAGTAGGCACACAAAAGGATGCTCAATACTGCTAATTATTAGAGAAATACAAATAAAAAAATATAATGAGGTGCCACCTCATACCAGTCAGAGTGGCCGTCATTAAAAGGTCTACAGATAACAAATGCTGGAGAGGATGTGGAATAAAGGGAGTCCTCATACACTTTTGGTGGGAATGTAAGTTGGTGTGGCCAGTGTATCGAGGCTCCTCAGCAAACTGAAAGCAGAATTACCACAGCAGCCCCGCTCCTGGGCATAGTTCTGAACAAAACTGTATTCAAAAAAGTACATGCCACCCCTGTGCTCCTAGCAGCACTGTTCACAATAGCCGAGACATGGAAGCAACCTAAATGTCTTATCTACAGGGGAAAGGATAAAGAAGATACGGGACATAGATACAACCGAATTCCACTCGGCCATAAAAAAGAAGGAAATAATGCCATTTGCGGCAACATGGATGGACCTAGAGATTATCATACTAAGTGAAGTAAATCAAACAGAGGAGAAATATCATATGATATCACTTATATGTGGAATCTAAAGTATGACAGAAACGAACCTATCCATGCAACAGAAACGGACTCTCAGACATAAAGAACAAACTTGTGGTTCCCAAGGAGAAGCGGGGTGGGGAAAGGATGGTGTGAGAGGTTGGGGTTAGCAGATGTAAGCTATTACATACAGAACGGATAAACAACAAGGGCCCACTGTGTAACACAGAAAACTGTATTCAGTGTCCTATGAAAAACCATAATGGAAAACAGTGTTTCTAAAAAGCTGAATATTATATAGATATGTGTAACTGAATCAGTTTGCCAAACAGCAGTAAGCAGTAATTAACATTGTATGTCAACTGTATTTGAATAAAACAAATTTCTGTCCTATCTATAATCTCTGGGGTATCAAAGCATTTTCTTTATTTTTCTTGCTCACAGTATTTACACTATTAGAGTCCCTCACAAAATTTGGCTGCTGACCATTGTGTTTTTATATATTTTGAAACTTCGTGCTAATCTGTCACTTTTATTCATAAAATGTTATTAATGTAAAACAGTCTTCATAGAGTTGTCTATTTCCTAATGTGTTTTTTTTTAATAATAAATTGGCTATATGAATGTTATTAGAAAGAAACAGACCTTTTTTGGAGAGTGTAGTTGATTGAGTGTTGTGTTAGTTCAAGTATACAGCAAAGTGAATCGATTGTACATACACCCACTCTTTTAGATTCTTTTCCCATATAGATCATTACAAAGTATTGAGTAAGGCTCCTTGTGCTACATAGTAAGTCCTTCTTGGTTATCTCTTTTATATATAGCAGTGTAGGTATCAATCCCAGTCTCCCAGTTTATCCTTTGCCTACCTCCCCTGCTAACCATAAAGTTTTTTTTCTACATTTGTGACTCTGTTTCTGAAGAACAGACCCAATATCTTGTAAGATCTTCCCCCATGATATTTTATACACATAAGTTTATAATTATCTGGAGATTTTTGTTGTTTTATTTACAATTTCAAAGGTAAGTCTGACTTCATAAATTAATTTGTCTTGAGTCAGAGCCTTGCAGTTCTTCTCTGTATTTCTATTAATAAGCAGTTTTACTAATGTTACTAAAAGCTTTAATCTCCAGTTTTGGCATTTGTTTTGCAGATGTTCTACTCACGGTTCCCCAGGACGAGAAGGCAACCACATTTCAGATGTACCACTTCCAGACAGTCCCAAGTAAGGTTAATTGATCAGCTTTGGGACCTCAAAGCTAGACTTGGTTTGGCACTGGGAGAGAACACTGAGAGTTGACGATGGTATCAGTAGAAATGTATTATCTGAATACTCTGCTCCACAGTTTGAGTCATCTTTCTGTTATATTGCTTTGCTCTGTTCCCCTTGTTGGTGTTTCCAAACCTTACAGCACTGATTTAAATATCAGTTCTCCCTGTTTCTCTTTCTCACCTCGTCATTCTGTTAAGTTTGAATGCAGAAGCTTCCAGGTCCCCTTATGTTCTAGGTCACGAGGAGACAATGCAACACTGGTAAAGAGTATTTCAGGGGAGACATTATGTGCAAAAATTTGGCAAGATGACTGAAAGCTCATTATTCCTATTCTTTCAGTCCCTGGCTGTCGTCTTCACTGACCGTTCCTTCCATGGCAGCACCAGTCACTTTTGCATCTATCGTAGAAGAAGAGCTACAGCAGGAAGCAGCTCTTATCAGAAGCCGAGAGAAGCCCTTGGCTTTGATTCAGGTAAGTAACATGCCTGTTTGGGCTTAATTCAGGGTAAGAACTATATACTGTATTTCATTCTTAGGTCTTAAGAAAATTCTGTTAGCTTTGCAGAGGTGCATGTGTATTTAGCACAGTAAAATGTAAATGTAGTATAAAACAAAACTGAAGCATTCAGCAAGTATTAATTGAAGGTATTCAGGATAATAAAAATTAAATTGTGTAAAGCTAATATTTTTAGCACTGGTGATGCTTTGGACTGTTTTAGTTTTTTAAAGTGGCCAGTAGAGAGCTGGCCTTACCTAGCTCTGCATCTGGCTTCTGTATCAGTCAGAGTTGGTAGGTTGTAAGCCACAGACACCCAGCCAGGCTAACTTAAGGAGAACAGAACTTATTTGAGAGACACTTAAGATTCCATAGACTTAGCTGAAAACCAGAGAGCCAGGCTTAGGAAACAGACGAGACTCATCGTTGTCCTAAAGAGCTCAAAGAGCTAGACAACTTGTGCAACAACAGGAAGTATCTCACAGGATGAGAGATTGCAATGAATGGATTCCATCTGCTATCTTCAGTTTCTTTTTCCTTCTGCTCAAGATTAAAATCAAGGAAAGGTGGGTATCTGATTATTGTAGCTCAGGCCTCAGCCCTTCTCCTTGCAGGATACCTATTGTTCTGTATTGCAGGCATAGAAAGTGGTAATTCAAAAAGTAAAGCAAGTTTTCTTCCTTTCCTTCTTTCAGATTGAGGAGCGTGCAATACAGGATTTGTTGGTTTTCTATGAAGCATTTGGCAACCCTGATGAG
The DNA here is from genome assembly GCF_019320065.1 of Cervus canadensis. Classification (NCBI taxonomy): domain Eukaryota; kingdom Metazoa; phylum Chordata; class Mammalia; order Artiodactyla; family Cervidae; genus Cervus; species Cervus canadensis. The sequence goes on along the minus strand of NC_057405.1, from coordinate 34,604,156 downwards.
TTTGTCGTTGTTGAAAGGACACCACAGGGGCCACTGGCAGTACCTATGTGGAATAAGCATGGATGCTAGTTCACCATGGAGTTGAGATACAAGTTTCATAAATTGTGATTGTTACAAGTAAATGCTGTGGAAAAAGAGTTCATACAAATTTGGTAACTGATCATTCTGGATAGAATATGAAAGGATATAATTTCTTTACTGAATTTTAAGTATATAATGTTTGTATGATTAAAAAGAAATTCTTCAGAATTGTGATTTTAGTAACCTTTTATGTAAAAATGTGTGAGAGGAAAAACTTACTAGCTTAAGTTTGAGTAGAACTATTTCTTCTGAATAGTCTTAAAAGGAAAACATGAGTGATTGAAGTGTAAAATGTAAGAGTGATGGATTAAAAATAACTTTCATTTGGGATAAATAATTTAGAAGAGTTTTGCCAAATATCTTTTTTTTTTTTTTTTTTAGTGTGACATTGATGAGCTTAAAGTAGGAGCCTCCGCCATTACTTCTGATCTTGTTAATGGTCAAAATTTTGTGTTTGCTATTAGTAGTTTTATGTCTCCATTCTTGTGTCTTTTTCCATCAGGCTTTGGGTTCTAGCCTGATTTTTAAAGCTTGAGCTGTTTGAATGCCATATTATTTCAGTTTGAACAGCACTTTCTCCATTTTGCATTGATCTGTGGAGTATTGTGGAAAGGAAATAAAACTATTCTGAGCAGCTTAGTCTAAGATAAAATTAGGAGTCACTGTGGGGATTGTATTTTGATAGGGAGAGGAGACCTTATCAAAAGCCTAATTGTGAAAGAATCAGTTCCTAAAGGTGTTAAAATTTTCTAAAGTAAATGCTTAATTATACATACAAGAATTGAATAGTGTGGGGCAAGTTTGGTTTATAGTTACCTTTGCAATGTTACATAATCAGATTTTCTGAGCCTGGATTATATGAACAGACAGAAACATTGTTTTCTTTACAGTATGCTGTTCGGGTTGTTTCTGAGTGGTTAAAATTTTAAAACAACAAATGTTAAATCTGCTCCGGCGCCTAGACAAATTGCGAAGGTTAATGTTTCTGGGAAATAATAAGCCTCGGGGAACATACAGGCAAATCACTGCTGTAATGAGGTTGATGAAATATGGCTGAAATTAACAACACTTGAGCTTTTTAGCTCCTCCCAAAGCAGCAAACTTGTAAGCAAATGTGCAATAAAAAAATAATCTTGATCCATTTCACTGTTGATGTGTGTTTAATATCTTGTACTCTACTGACATCTATTATAGGAGGAATTACCAGTGATTCTTCCTAATATCATGTATTGTAGCCACTACCTAAAAGGGCAATTTTCCTAAAATGCATCTGTGAAAAGTTTTATATTATGTACATTTGAGTAGATTGAGAAAAAACAACTTTTGTAATGTGTTACTGATGTTGCTGTAAAGAGATTTTCTGAAGTAATTTTCCTGCATTTGAACCTCTGACTCCTCCATGCATCGTGGCATCTTTAAAGATGCCGTAAAATGATGATCTTCCTGATGTGCTCCTTGCTGCCTGGAGCAGAGCTAAGGGCCTTCAGTGGATGGGATGTGAAGGAGCGGCAGGGCCTGACCAAGTCTGTGGGGTTTTAGGTCTTTACCAACCTCATTGAGGGTAATTGCACTTTATGGCCTGTTTTATAGAGTATTATATAAAAGTTCATTTGGAGTGAGTGGAAAGAGTTCTTTTGCTATTGAAATGAAAGGTAAGCACTGCTATAAACTGATTTGTAAATGATTGCATGAAAGCAACCTGATATATTATGACCAAAAAGTCTAGGGAAGTAATGGGTTTTTTCCCCTAACATTATTCAGCCTACAATAATTAATTCATCTTTAATCTCATGAATTGGAGGAAGTCTTAAACTCTAGAGGTGGGCAATTTAAAGGATCGGTGGGATGAAGAGGTTTTTAAGACTGACGACAACACTTGCTATAGAACTCCTTAGCCTGGAAAGGTGTTGACTGGGTGGAGAATTGCTGGGGATAGAAGTGTCAGAGCAGTATATGCTTAAAGTTTGCAAGATCAAGAAGTCTGTGAGCTATAAAGTCATATTTTTTGACAAAATACTAGGATTTAGGACTTACTGTAAAGAGGAACAACAACAGATATAGTTGATTGAGAAAGGTATTGCTACTTAATAGCTAATATCTGGGTTTGTTCTATAACTCTTCTGGAAGCTGGGGTATATTTTTTAGTTCATGAGAAGGGGGTTGATAACTGATTCATAAAATTTTAGATTTGAGGAAGCCTAATAGATCAACCCTGTATATCTTTTTATTGTATAAATTAAAAGAGTGTAAACTCCAGAGAAAATGAGTAATGAGAATTCTGTCTTTTCAGTCTGGTCCGCCTATAGCTATCTGCCTCTTTCTAACTGTCTATAGTAATTTAGCCAAGAGTAAGAAAATATTAAAATACACTTAATAAATATAGTCTGGAAGCTTCCAGAATTACTGATTTAAGAGCTGTTTTCAGAAGAAGCTACCACAACCTTCCACCAAGGAACTGGGGACAAGTGATCCAAGATATTCATGGTAATGTTTATGTGTGTCTTTTGCTTGAAAATGACCATCAAACTATATCTTAGACCCTATAAATACTTCATTTTCTTACATGTTGTTACTTGGTAAAGCTGAATTCTTGTCAGTTTTGCCTTTCCCAAACTTTCTGATCTTTTTTATTTCCTTCTCTCTTAATCTGTCATTCTCCTAAGTCATAAACTGTTGAATTCTTTGTCTCTTTCACCATTTCATTCTTATCAGTACTACTCTGTTGTATGTCCTTAAGTCTCTCTGAAAGTTCTGAAACTTTTTGGTGTCAGGATCCCTTTATAATGATTAAAATTTTTGAGGACCCCAAACAACTTTCACTTATATTGACTACATATCTATCATATATAATGTATTGCAAGTTACAACAGACTGTAAGATTTTAATTCATTAAAAAATCATAAACCAATGCATGCTAACATAAATGACATTTCTAATGAAAAAGTAACTTTTATAAAAAATTACACAAGTGAGCTTGTTTTATATTTTCATATATAAAAATATGTAACTCAGTATTTCAGGTTTAGGTCTTTACCACCTGGTTTAATAGAGGACCCCTAGACTCTCATATTTATTTCCACATTTAATCTGGTATGAAAACAAAAGTCATATAGTGTCTGGAAACTTGAAAGATTGAGATTGAAAAAGGCAAATAACATGAATAGTTTGACCTTGCCAACTCCTGAAAGGTTGAGAAAGTGGTCCAGTTAACTGCCAGAGTCCCTTAACTGCCACCTTATTCTCTTTCTCCTGGTCCAAGACATTCAGCTCTTTAACTTTCAAAAAATACCCCCAAAAGCATATTTTCCTGCTCTGAAAACTTAAGTTACTCCCTCTATACTTTGCTCACCTTGGGCTTCCAGTGATTTTTTTTGTTTTTAATCTATATGTATATATAGTGGTAGAGCCAAACCTGACCTGGTGTTTCTCCCAGATAGGCTTAAAGTTTTTTCATTCATATTTCTACCTAAATTTTTCTTTTTCTTTGCCTATTGAAATTCTACCCATCCATGATAAACACAACCCCAATTCTATTTTTCTTATAAAGTTTTTGTTTTTTCCTTCTCATACCACCTCAAAAAATAGAGTAGCATACATGGATCAATTATGTTCCCATTTCCTCTGAACACTTTATACCTTTTTAGGGAGTTTGTCAAATTCTGCCATTATTTTTGTTTTTCTGTTAGTCCTTATCTTTTACTGTTACTTATAGTTTGAAGGCATAGAACTAGGCACTCTTTTCTTTCTTGTGTGTATTTAAATCATTAAACTTGAACCATTACACAGACATAAGTGCACAAGAGAAAAATATTTAGTTCAGTGATTTACCAGTAGGTCAAGAAATGGACCATTAACAGCCCCTTGGAAAAGAGGTGCTGGATTTGATTTGTGAGTATTTCATGAAGGGTTTTTGTTTCTGTAATTCATGATATTGGTCTGTGGTTTTCTTTTGCCCTTTTTTCTACCTTTAGAATTAGTTTAGTGATGGCCTCATAGTTTATTTTAAGTAGTCCTTTTTTCCTATGTGTCCTAGAATTTGGATATGGATTTTGTGGAAAGGTTTTAAATTATTAATTCAGTTTCTTTCTCTTTACATGTTATACACCTATTGAGATTTTCTGTATCTTGAGTCAGTTTCAATAATTTGTATGTTTAGGAATTTTTCTAGTTCATCTAAATTGTCTAGTTTGTTGGCATAAAGTTGTTGATAGCATTTACTTCTAATCCTTTTAATTTATGTAAAGTTGGTGGTGAGGTCCCCACTTTCATTCTTGATTTTGGTAGTCTTTTTTTCCTTGATCGTATCAATTTTATTGTTTTGTTCAAAGAACCAACTTTGTGGTTCCTTTTGATCTTTCCCTGTTGTGCCTGCATCATCCTTGGTTTCAACCCTGATCTTTATTATTTCCCTTCTGCTTGCTTTAGGTTTAATTTGCTGTTCTTTTTCTAGATGTTTAAGCTTAGATTATTGATTTAAAGTCTGTCTTCTTTCTAAAACATAAAGTCTTTTAAAGCTATAAATTTGCCAGTAAGCACTGCTCTAGCTGCATTCTGTAATTTTTTATATGTTGTGTTTTCATTTTCATTCAGTTCAAAATATTTTCTGATTTCTTCTTGATTTCATTTTTGAACCAAGGATTATTTAAAGTATATTGTTTAATTTCAAAATATTTGGGAATTTCCCCCCAATATCCTTTTATTGTTGATTTCTAATTTAATTTTGTTAAATTTGGATCTTGTATTGTTTCAGTCTTTTAAATTTATTGAGACCTGCCTTATCATCTAACATATATATGATCTATCCTGGAGAAAGTTCCATTGTATTCATGAGAAGAGTATGACTAAATTGATATGAAATGATAGCCTCGGGACTCTGTATGTTTCTTACATTGAGAACATAAATTTGTTGCCTAAATAAAGGACAAGAATATGTGCCGAAGAACAAAAGGGGCGGATGATTCTAGGTGTATTCTATTTGTACCTCAGACCCATTCTCTGTTCTTCTCCCCACTCCTGTGTCTTAATAGGGTTGAACTCTAGGATTCTACCAGCCAGGATTAGGGAACCTCTGGTTTCTGGTCATATTAGCCAGTTTGGAACACTAGCAAAACACTGGCATGTTGACAGGAGGAAAACGTTTTTTCTTCCCCTGCCCTTCACCTCCATGGAACTGCTGTGGGCCGTATGTCTCTCAGGCAGGTCACGGCTCCTCAGATAGCTCACTCTCCACACAGCACTTTCCCTCCAGATTCGGTTTCCCTTCACCCATCGTTCTAGGACTGGCAGAAGACCTCCCATTGTTTCCAGCCCAGGTTACTGCTAGTATCCATTGCAACCACACTTTCTTATAAAGAGTCCTTCAGTAGTTTCCCAAGTTGAGAGTGCTGTTTCCTGTTAGGACTCTTAACTAATTCAGAGGTGATCCAAGTAATGGAGAAAAGTAACAGAATGTAGAGGTTTTGATTCCAGGATATCATTTAGAAACTTGCAGTGAATAGATAGATGTGTGAGACACAGAAATAATGGTCAGATAGGGCACTTGTTTTGTGTTTTAAAAAATGGAAGTCTCTGTATCCAGACAACAGGAGGTGGGAAGTCAGTGCTTATAGAAGGTGCTGGGAAAAGAGGAAATAATTGTAGAATGCGGATGAAGATGGAAGCAGCAGTACAAAGTAAAACTTGTGGGAAGGGAAAGAAGTGCTATCTGTTTCTCCTAAACTGCAGGGAAGAAACTGTATAATCTCTAATCTCAGATTGTCTCCACATCAGCAACATCAACATCCCCGGGAATTTAAGAGAAATGCAAAGTATTGGGCTCCACTCTAATTCTGTGGAATCCAAAATGTGTAGAGTGAATCCCCACATCAGTGCTTCAGCAAGGCCTCCAGGTGATTCTGATGCGAGACATGTTACTTTAACACTAAAATCAAGCAAAGATGCCACAATAAAAGGAAGCTACAGGCCAACATCCCTGATGAAAATAAAGACAGAAATCCTCTACAAAACATTATGAAACTGAATTCAGAAATACATGAAGAGGATCATTGACTATGATGAGGTGGAATTTATTTCAGGGATGCAAGCATGATTCAACATCTAATCAATGTGATCTACCACAAAGTGAAGAATAAAAATCATCATCTCAGTAGATGCAGAAAGAGCATTTGACAGAATCCAACATTCATTTGTGATGACTCTCAACAAAGTGCGTTTAGAGGAGAAGTACTATATGACAAGCTCACAGCCAGCGTCATACTCAACAATGAAAGGCTAAAAACTTTTCCTCTAAGATCAGGAATAAAACAAAGATGTCAATTCTCACTACTTTTATTTAACAGAGTTTTGGAAGCCCTAGTGGTTCTCAGATTGTCAGAGCAATTAGGCTAAATAAATAAAAGGCACTGAAATTGGAAAGGAAAAAGTAAAATTTCACTATTTGCAGGTAACATGATGCTATTTACAAAAAACACTAAAGACTCCACCGAAAGACTGTTCGAATAAGTGAATTTCGTATACTTGCAGTGTAAGAAATCAACATATAAAAGTCTTTTGTGCTTCTACACATTAATAAAGAACTGTCAGAGGAATTAAGGAAATCCCATTTATAATTGCACCAAGAGGAATAAAATACTTCAGGATAGATATAACCAAGGAGGTGAAACACCTGTTAAAACTAAAATACTGATGAAAGAAATTGAAGACACAAATAAGTGAAAAATATTTTGTGCACATGAATTGGAAGAATTATTGTTAAAATGTTCACATTGCTCAAAGTATCTACAGATTCAATACAATCCCTATCAAAATTTCCATGGCATTTTTCACAAAAATAAACCTAAAATTTCAATGGAACCACAAAGAACTCAAATAGTAAAGCAATATTGAGCTGGTGGCACCACACTTCTGATTTTAAAGCTATAGTAATCAAAAGTAGATACATAGGTCAACGAAACAATAGAAACCTACACACATTTGGCCAATTAATTTATGACAAAAGAACCAAGATCATACAATAAAAGGTGTTGGGAAAACTGGACAGCATATGCATAAGAATGAAATGACTACTGTCTTATATAAAAACTGACAATGGATTAGATTTAAATGAAAAATGTGAAACCATACAATTGAGGGGTGGGGAAAGGTGGTAGGTGGTCTTGGTGATGGTTTTTTAGATTTGTCACCAGGAGCAAGGGTAATGGAAGCAAAAACAAAGAAGTGGGACTACATCAAACTAAAAAGCTTCTTCTGCATAGCAAAATAAACCAACAAAATCGAAAAGCAACTTACTAAATTAGAGAAGATATTTTCAACTTATATATGTGATAAGGGAATAATAGCCAAAATGTATAAAGAACAAATGTATGAAGAACATACAACTCAGTAGCAACACAAAGACACAAACTCATTAAAAAATAGGCAGAGTACCTGAACAGACACTTTTTCAAAAAATACTTAACAGATGGCCATGAGAAGGTCTCAACACTATTAATCATCAGGGAAATGAAAATCAAGAGCATAATGAGACATCACTCTACACCTGTTAGAATGGCTATTATCAAATAAATATTTTGCCAAGAATGTGGAGATGGAACCCTTGTGAGCTGTTGGCATGAGTGAAACTGGTGCAGCCAATATGGAAAACAGTATGGAGGTTCCTCAAAAAATTTAAAAAGTTACCATATGATCCAGTAATTCTGCTTCTGGGTATTTATCTGAAGAAAATGAAAATACGCAGCATTATATACAATAGTGAAAGTAAGGAAATAAACTTAAGTGTCCACCGATGGATAAAGAAACTGTGATACACACACACACACACACACACACACACACACACAGTGGAATATTCAGTCATAAAAAAGAAGGAAATCTTGCCATTTGCAACAACATGGATGAACCATGAGGGCATTACGTTAAGTGAAATAAGTCAGATGGGAAAGGCATATACTGTTACATGCTATTTAGAAAAACACGAAAAAAACCTGAGCTCAGAGAACAGATTGGTGATTGCTGGAGGTAGGAGGTGAGGGTTGGGCAAAATGGGTGAAGGGATCCAAAAGGTACTAATTTCCAGTTATAAAAAAAAATAAATGGGGTGTCATGTATAGCACTGTACAAAATTTTTGTGACTCGGTATGGTGACATGTTAAGTTCATTGTGGTAATCATTTCATAGTATATGTGAATACTGAGTCATTCAGTTGTACACCTGAAACTAATGTTTATGTCAGTTATACTTCAATAAAAAATTTCCTAATGCCATTATTCTTTGCTTGAAAATAAATGGCTCAGGCTAAGACAGTGTGGAAAAAATTATAGGGCTGAACTCAATTTCAAATATTCAAGATAGACCATGACTTCTTAAGGAATCAGATACTCTGTTTTACAGTCTCCCTTCACCCATGTTTTATATAGGTTTATGTGCATATAGAAATAAAGAAATAGAGGTAAACAATAGAATGGAAAGACTGGAGATCTCTTCAAAAAAATTTGAGATATCAAGGAGACAATTCATGTAAAGATGGGCACAATAAAGGACAAAAATGGTAGGGACCTAATAGAAGCAGAAGAGAGTAAGAAGAGGTGGCAAGAATATACAGACGAACTGTACAAAAAAAGGTCTCAGTGACCTGGATAACCATGATAGTGTGGCCACTCTCCTAGAGGCAGACATCCTGGAATGTGACGTCAAGTAGGCCTTAGGAAGCATCACTACAAACAAAGCTAGTGGAGGTGATGGAATTCCAACTGAGCTATTTAAAATCCTAAAAGATGATGCTGTTGAAGTGCTGCACTTAATATGTTACCAAATTTGGAAAACAGGGGCCAAAGGATTGGAAAAGGTCACTTTTCATTCCGATTCCAAGGAAGGACAATGCCAAAGAACGTTCAAACTACCGTACAATTGTGCTCATTTCACATCCTTGCAAAAATGCTCAAAATCCTTCAAGTTAGGCTTTAGCAATACACGAACCAAGAATTTCCAGATGTATATATATAAACTGGGTTTAGAAAAGGCAGAGGAACCAGAGATCAAATTGCCAACATTCATTAGATAATAGAGAAAGCAAGGGAATTCCAGAACAAACATCTGCTTCACTGACTATGCTAAAGCCTTTGACTGTGTGGATCACAAGAAACTATAGAAAATTCTTAAAGAGATGGGAATACCAGACTACCTTATCTGTCTCCTGAGAAACCTGTATGCAGGTTAAGAAGCAACAGTTAGAACCGGATGTGCAACAACGGACTGGTTCAAAATTGGGGAAGGAGTACACTGAGGCTGTATATTGTCACCCTGGATATTTAACTTCTATGCAGAGTACATCATGTGAAATGCCAGGCTGGATGAATCACAAGCTGGAATCAAGATTGCTGGGAGAAATATCAACAATCTCAGATATTAGAGTGGTAACTAATGGCAGAAAGTGAAGAGGAACTAAAGAGCCTCTTGATGAGGATGAAAGGAGAATGAAAAGCTGGCTTAAACTCAACATTCAAGAAACTATGGCAAAAAGAAGGGCAAGAAGTAGGAACAGTGACAGATTTTATTTCTTTGGGCTCCAAAATCACTGTGAACAGTGACTGCGGCCATGAAATTAAAAGATGCTTGCTCCTTGGAAGGAAAGCTATGACAAACCTAGACAGCATATTAAAAAGCAGAGACATTACTTTGTCAACAAAGGTCCATCTAGTCAAAGCTACAGTTTTTCCAGTAGTCATGTAGGGAGGTGAGAGTTGGACCATAAAGAAGGCTGACTGCAGAAGAATTGATGCTTTCAGATTGTAGTGCTGGAAAAGACTTGAGAGTCCCTTGGACGGCAAGATCAAACCAGTCAATCCTAAAGGAAATCAACCCTGAATATTCATTGGAAAGACTGGTGATGAAGCTGAAGCTCCAGTACATTGGGTCACCTGATGCAAAGAGCTGACTCATTGGAAAAGACCCTGATGCTGGGAAAGATTGAAGGCAGGAAGAGAGGGGGATGACAGAGGATGAGATGGTTGGATGGCATCATCAACTCAATGGACATGAATCTGAGCAACCTCTGGGAGATAGTGAAGGGCAGAGAAGCCTGGTGTGTTGCAGTCCATGGGGTCACAAGGAGTCAAACAGAACATAAGGACTGAACAACAAATGTACATAGAGACTTTTTAGATTCTATGTGTGTGTGGTGTGCACATGCTCAGTCATATCCAAGACTTTGTGATCCCATGGACTGTAGCCTTCCAGGCTCTTCTGTCTATGGAATTTTCCAGACAAGAATACTGGAGTGGGTTGCCATCCATTTCCTATTCTAGGGGATCTTCCCAACCCAGGCATTGAACCCATGTCCCTAGAGTGCCTGCTTTGGCAGGCAGATTCTTTACCACTGTGCCTCCTGGGAAGTCCTTAGGTTCCATACCTAGTATAATTATCTTTAAATTTGAAGTTAATTTGTATAGATAATGAAGAAGTGGATACATTTTAAATGGTTGTTAATATCATCTTATAATGCAAATAATTTTCCAAATGCTTAAAATTTTCACTATGGAGCTTAATGTAGTATTTTTGTATTTGAAGCTCCTAAAAAATAAAATCCTGTAAACAGTCCTTTTAAAATAGGTGGCAAATATATTGTCCCTTTTAAAAGATTCAGCCAGGAACTTCCCTGGTGGTCCAGCAGCTAAGAATCCGCCTGCATTGGGTTCCATCCCTGGTCTGGGAGGATTCCACATGCCGTGAGGCAGCTAAGCCAGTGCACTACAATGAGAGAAGCTATCACAATGAGAAGCCCATGCTCTGCAACTGGAGAGTAGCCCCTGCTCGCCACAACTAGTGAAAGTGCCCTCAAAGCAACAAAGACCCAGCACAGCCAAAAATACAACTGGTTTTTAAAGATTCAGCTAAAAATATTAAAAGAATCTACAATCCTTTCATCTCTACATGAGATGATGGAAAAAAAGGTGATGTAAACTTTTACTTACAGCAATTTTGTAGGCACAGTTTAGTGTGTACTAGAATTTCTAGTTTTAGGATAGAGAAAATATCATCCCCTATCTCTTGAAAATCAGCAAGAAGCAAACACACAATTCATTTTTGATCAAATCAGGAGATATCTCTAAGACTACCCCACAGGGTAGGAAGACAGAATGAGTGTGGGTCCCATCAAACTTGTAGTAGAATGGCCTCCACTTTTATTAGTTGATTATAACTCCACAAAACCCCTATTCTTTTAAGTATTTTCTCCTTTTTTAGTTAGTTCTGATTTGAGCTCTTCTGGGTCCTGTGTTTTAAAAACATTTCCCCCAAAGAGTAGATTTGGTCATCCAGTTTGATAAGTTTCAGGAATTGTGGGTCAGCCAATAGAACTGACTTGTAATAACTTGTAATAACTGATGTATGCTGTGTGCTCGTGGCCCAAGCCATCTCAATATCAGGCTGACCCCAAAACAGCAGAACTGGTGATGAGCCAGCGAGATGCTAACTGCTGCCGCGTTGCAACCCACAAGCACAGCCTCACTTTCCCTTTAGTGGGTGTGTCTGTGCACGCTCCTTCCCCAGTGGACTGGAAAGGGCCAGGGCTAACCTACCTCGCAAAAATAAGTACTGGAGATCTACTATTTCAGCACAGTGCCTACAGCTAACAGTATGATTATATACTTAAAACATGCAGATCATGTATTCTGAAAGACACATTCAAAATACTATTAAAGGGGGTGGGAGGAAACTGGGACGTGATGGGGGATTTGTCAGTGACCTTGATGGTGGTGGTGCTTTCACGGTGTGTTCTCATTTCCGAACTTATCAAGTTGTATAAATATGTGCAGCTTTTTATATATCGATCATACCTCAATAAAGTGGTTTTAAAAATAAGTAGAATTAAAAAAAGAAGGAACAGGAGAGCTGAAAGTAATACCTCTGAGCTGGGGTCGGGAGCCACTTTTTGGCACACATCTTTTTAGCAGGGTTTGACTTCTAAGCTCTGCAAGTGTATGTTACTGATAAAATTTAGAGATTGTAAAGTTAACTATAAACTCAAAAATGTAGTAAGTAGATAGGTGACTTTATAGAAAAGAGAACCAGAACTTAATTTTTGCTCAGTATAAATACTGATCTACCCTGTGTTTAATCTTAAAATTTGAAACTATGTAAAGCAAGTGCCCTAAACTTGGTTAGCGTGAAAGTTCGAAATATTAAGCCAAGTTTCCTCCATAAAATAAGCCTGTTTCAGAAAACGTACAAGCATAAGACGTCTGTCTTCACTCTGTGTTGAAACTGTATTAGATATTTTAAGGCAAAAATCTGTGGTGGAGTGTAACATTTAGATTATTTATATATATATATAAATCTTAGTCCTGAGTATACTTTATTTTTCTTAATTTATTTTTAATTGGAGAATAATTGCTTTACAATATTGCATTGGCTTCTGCCACCCAACAGCGTGAATCAGCCACGAGGATACCTATATCCCTCCCCCCTGAACCTCTCCCCCAACACTCCACGCATCCCACCCCTCGGTTATCACATGGTACCACATTGAGCTCCCTGTGTTATATAGCGGCTTTGCATTAGCTGTTTTACATACAGTCATGTATATGTTTCAATGCTCTGAGTACACTTCAGACTTTGTTAAAGTAAAACTAAATTTTGAATCCTATTATGATATATTAATTATATGAAGAGAGGTAAATTGTGGATTCTGTCAAGTTACCAATACATTCCACATAGTTAGAGCAGCAGAGAAGCAGACTTGAACAAACCCTTTTCTAATAAGCGTATTAATTGCTGGGTCTTCCTATATGGACTATCTTGGTCAGTAAAGAAAATAAATCCAAAGCAGAAAGTTAAGAAAGTCAGTTAAAAGTTATGAATGCTTCAAGTTGATTTCTATTAAGGTAAATTTCATGTTTGATTTGAGCCTCAGATTCTTCTTTGGGATTGCTCTTTTAAGAAATTGTGAATCCTAAAAGTATTCCAAAATTAGAAGCTTTTTATAGGTTACTGAGATAGTAACCAAAAGTCCAAATTTCATGTTTTGATATAATTAAAAGTCTCCATGAGGCACTATCTTTCATATTCATAGTAACAGATGGCACATTGGTTTAGAATTTTCAAGTTGTGAATTGTATCACAACTGTTAGCTTAAGAAATGGAAAAGGTAACTTTTTTGGTTTTTCTTTAGGCATTCTATATGAAAAGAGTAGGTGAGTAAATGTTTAAACAGAATTACATAAAGTGCATTTATTTTCTTTTTATTGTGAGCCAAGTAGCTTTAAAAAGTCAGAAAGCAAAAACAAAGTTCTGTTTTTGTTTTATAAACCAAGCCATAAACTTCAAATCAAGCTAAATTTTGCTATACTCCAGTATTTAGCTTATTCTAATGACCCAATTTAAAGTTCTGGGAAACAATGTATCCTAGAATATTATAAAATTATGTTTTGTATACCTTAGGATGAAGAGGAAGTAATCTATATCCTCACTGGAAAAAATCATTTATTAATAAGATAGAAAATAAGAGCATCTTAAGATCAATTCATAAACAATTTATGCCTAATATTAGTAATTGTCCTAGTCTAGAACCTTTCAAAGTATGCTCTAGTTAGAACTTACAGACAGTACTATTAAAAATAAACACAGTATTCATTACTGTAACTCAACCCTGAACTTCTTGCATAATATTTTGAGGAAATAAGTCTTATTTTCCTTTAATTTTTAGAGAAAACTATCTCCTAGCTATTACATCTCTTAAGTGCTGCTTGTTACCTATGTCACTGGCTTCAATTTGTGATTTAAACATTTAAAAAATAATTTTCAAACAAATTACTAATCACACTTGTCAATAAAAATAGAAAAACACTCAAGTTTTATAACTCTAGTATTCCTTTTATTTCCAATGCCAATGAAATGGAAATAACATTCAGCTGGAGTGAAAAGATGAATTTTCCTTTACCTTCTAAGAATAACATGGAACAGTGACCAGCCTGGATTTGCTCATTACTCTGATGCTATGACCATAAAATAGAATATTTGACTCATTCTGCATCCTTAGAAATGGAAAACTTTTAGAGGCAAAGAGGCATTTAGTATGATTTCATATTTTATGTATGTCCATAACTATGTATCTAAAACCATCAACATCACACTCACCACCAAACATCTGTTTAAAGAGCTACTGCTGAATGTGCCGTGAGCTTAGTCACTCAGTCATGTCCAGCTCTCTGCAGTCCCACGGACTGTAGTCTGCCAGGCTCCTCTGTCCTTGCAGTTTCCCAGGCAAGAATTCTGGAGTGGGTTGCCATTCCTCCTCCAGAGGATCTTCCCGACCCAGGAATCAAACCCTCGTCTTTTGTGTCTCCTGCCTTAGCAGGCAGATTCTTTACTACTACGGCCCTCTGATACCGTACAGATAGTAGAATTCAAGACAGAGAATATGGCATATTCCTCTTGTCTGGGGACTGAAATGTAATATAACAGGGTATGTTCTAAGAGCCTATAAGAAGAGATATTGGAAATAAGTACTATAATTAAGGTAGTGACAGATTGGTTGTATGCTATACAACATATATTTTGCATTAGTTAAATAGAACCCTCCAAATGACCTTAAACTTTTCAGAAGTGTACATCATTCATGGTGAAAAGCAGGCTTGTTAGAAAGGAGATTTGTGTTCTCTTTAACATCATTTACCTTCAGAGTTGTTGGTGTAAACTTGCTATTCCTCTAGGGTTATGGTTACAAACCAAAGAAATATTATATATAGTATGTACACACATATTATATATATATATACACACATCTATACATACATATACTAAGTTTGCCATAGGATTATTATTTTCACTAGTAAGATGCTATGACACCATATAAATGAGCTATTTGTGGAGTTCTTGTGAAGCTGAAACATTCGGTATCACAACGGAATTAGACAGTTTACAGAAATATCAAGCATTTTAAAATAGCACAGAAATGTATGCTCAGTGCAGGATTCCTTAAAAATGTTTTCTATGGAATGCTAATTCCAAGGGGTGTTTATCCACATATTAGTTCTTTATATTTCTAAAAAGCCCAGTCGCTAATTTAATTTGGGAAATGCTGGGTTAAAGACTACAGGACTTTTCAGAACCTTTAAAATTTCCTAAAATGAATAGGAGATTCTCAAGAAGGGACTCTTATAACATGTTTTATTTTTTAACGGTATACCAAAATCACTTAACCAATGAACTCTTTTCTTTTAGCAATAGCCCTAGGGACTGGAGTTCTATAAGAGAATATTCTGAATTACACTGGAAACAAAGTTAGACATAGAAGCTCTAGAATTAGACAATCTAGCAAGTCACTTTACCTCTCTGAGCCCTGGGCTATCACCTATACAGTAAGAGGAATGATTTCTACCTAATGGAGATATTACAGACTACTAGTTCAGGTAAAGAACATAGCTTATTATCACTAAAAATGCTTACTTATCAAAACAGCATTAATTGAAGAAGAGGCACTTCATTCCTCAGCAGAATGTAACAAGCCTAGAAAACTGGGCAATACATCACCAAAGACAACTGCCATGCAGCAGGAAAAATAGGAACTATTTTATATTAAAATGTAAATCTTTCTTTGGTTCATGATTAGTAATTCGATCCCATAGTTGGGTCACTACTTATTGAGTTAAATTTTCATACACATTATCTCATTTAATCGTCATTAAAAGTTGCCGAGATATTATGTCTATTTTTACATTTAATTTTACAGATGAGAAAATGGAAGTCATAAAAAAATAACTTTTCCAAGCTCCCACAGCTAATCTTGGAGCCTGGACTGAAACTCTGACCTGACTCCAAAACCCATGATCTCCTTTTTAAATGAACATATCCATATAGTTAAAAACTCAAATAATATAAAAAGATGAAGAGACACGCCTCCTGCTCCTGCCTACAACTTCTGGTTCCCACTACAGATAACCACACTTTTATTAGATTAGTTATCCTTCTAGTTCCTTTATGCATACTCAGGCATGTACAAATACATGTTAGTCTCTTTTATAGGTGCATAGTTCTTAGACATGACATCAGAAGTACTGTCCATCAGACAAAAATAAGATAAAACTTTTGTGCTATGGAAGACACTTAAGAGGATGAAAGGCAAGCTGCACACAATAAATAGACTATATAAAGAACAACATTTAAAAAAAATCCAATTATGAAATGGGCAAGAGATATAAACAGATATTTCACCATAGACGAGACACAGATGGCTAATAAGCATACAAAACCATGTTCAACATCATTAACCATTAGAAAGACACATATTAAAACCACAGTGAGATATCATTATACGCCTACGAGAATGGCTTAAATGAAAAGAAGTGATAATATCAGATGCTAATGAGGGACAACATGGAGAGATGGGGTTTCTTATTTATTGGTGGGAATGTATGATGGTACAGTTACTCTGGAAAACAGTTTGGCCGTTTCCCGTAAAACACGCACTTTCCATCTGACCCAGCAATTTCACTCTTGGGCATTTATCCTAAAGAAGTGAAAATTTATGTTCATACAAAATCTGTATACAAACGTTCATAGTAGCTTTATGTGGGATAGTAAAATATTGGATGCAGCTTAAATCTTCAGCTCACATCTCCCACGTTATGGGTGAATAGTTCTCAGTCTTTGTCCCACTGTCCACTCACTCAGCTGGAGGATTGCATAGTTTGTCTCCAAGATGGCAGTAATAACCCTCCTGTCCTGCATTCAACTGAACGAACTCTAGCACATCCATACAATGGAATGCTGCTGCTGCTGCTGAGTCGCTTCAGTCGTGTCCGACTCTGTGTGACGCCATGGATGGCAGCCCACCAGGCTCTACCGTCCCTAGGATTCTCCAGGCAAGAACACTGGAGTGGGTTGCCATTTCCTTCACAATGGAGTACTACTCATCAATAAAGAAGAATGAACTGCTGATAACAAGCAACAGCCTGGCTAGACCTCAAGGATCCTATGCTTAGTGAAAATATCTCAAGATTATATACTGTGTGGTTTCAATTATATAATATTCTCAAAATGGTAAAAGTATGGAGATGGAAAACAGATTGGTGGTTGGCAGGTGACAGACTTGGGGTAGGGAGGGGGTGTTTGGGAGAGAGGGGCAAAGGAAAAAAGAAGAAGCACAAAGGAGTCCTTTTTTGGTGGCTGAACAGTTCTGTGTGTTGACTGTGGTCATTATGTGAATCTATACATGGTATGAAACCGTATAGAACTATATGCACTGGTACACACACAGGTTAAAAAATGATGGAAGCTGAATAAGGCCTATAGTCCAGGTAACGGCAATAGACTAATGTCAATTTCCATGTGTGCTCCATCACTGTATGTTGTCCTGCAATTGTGATGTCTTACGCCAGCTATACTTCTGCTATCATCATTTGGAGAAGCTGATTGAAGGCTCTATGGGACTGTATCATTTTTGCAACTTCTGGAGTCTGTTAATTATCTCAAAATACAAAAGTAAAAAACAAAAAAGAGTGCATGTAGGATGGGAAGGTTATTGTCACCATCTTGGAGACAAGTTACACACCAGTAAATAGTAGCACAGAGACTGGGCACTTGGGCTCTTGGAGCCAACACACAAGAGCCACGATCCTGGATGACCTGCCCGAACAGTTGCGGGGACTGACAGGCAGGAGCCAGCCCCAGCTGTGGTTTGGTAAGAATCATCACGGCTCCGGCTCCAGTAAGCCAGGCTCGGGATGGAGCATCTGCTTTGAGGATGAAGAGCCTGCTAGACAGGGTAACTGCCTGACGCATGTTAAAGGAGAGCAAAGACAGAGACCCAATCCTGAACACGAGGCCAGACAGAGAGGAGAGGAGGCAGCCCGAGATGCAGCAGACCCCAGGAGTTTTGGGGGCAGAGGGAATGTGAGCCAGTGGGCCCTGTCCTGGCTGTGTGACTCATCACCACGTCCTGCAGGGTGGGGTTGAAAAGAGAAAGGCTTAGGTGCTCAGTCGGGTTCGGCTCTGTGTGACCCTATGGACTTGTGGCCCGCCAGGCTCCTCAGTCCACGGCATTCTCCAGGCAAGAATACTGGAGTGTATAGCCATCCCCTTCTCTAGGGGATCTTCCCAACCCAGGGATCCCGCATTGCAGGCACATTCTTTGCCATCTGATCCACCAGGAAGGAGAACGCGAGGGCCCTAGAACTGGGACAGACACCTCGTGGGAAAGCGCTGGAGAATGCAGACAGGAGAAATCAAGCAAGGGCCAGAGAACACAGAGACTTAGGGTACTTTTCTTTTCCAAGGAATCCTGTTTCACCTCCTTTCCTTTACCATTTCTTAAACCTGTTTCCAATTTGGAAATGACCGCAAAGTATTATATCTCTTATAGCACTGAGACACTGCTGTACTAAGAATTGTTACAGTATATCAATACTTTAGTTCAGTTCAATTCAGTCGCTCAGTCGTGTCCGACTCTTTGCGACCCCATGAATCGCAGAACGCCAGGCCTCCCTGCCCATCACAAACTCCTGGAGTTTACTCAGACTCATGTCCATGGAGTCGGTGATGCCATCCAGCCATCTCATCCTCTGTCGTCCCCTTCTCTTTCCACCCCCAATCCCTCCCAGCATCAGGGTCTTTTCCAATGAGTCAACTCTTCGCGTGAGGTGGCCAAAGTACTGGAGTTTCAGCTTCAGCATCAGTCCTTCCAATGAACACCCAGGACTGATCTCCTTGAGGATGGACTGCGTGGATCTCCTTGCAGTCCAAGGGACTCTCAAGAGTCTTCTCCAACACCACAGTTCAAAAGCATCAACTTCTCGGTGCTCAGCTTTCTTCACAGTCCAGCTCTCACATCCATACATGACCACTGGAAAAACCATAGCCTTGACCAGACAGACCTTTGTTGGCAAAGTAATGTCTCTGCTTTTTAATATGCTATCTAGGTTGGTCATAACTTTCCTTCCAAGGAGTAAGCGTCTCTTTTAATTTCATGGCTGCAGTCACCATCTGCAGTGATTTTGGAGCCCAAAAAAATAAAGTCTGACACTGTTTCCACTGTCTCCCCATCTATTTCCCATGAGGTGATGGGACCATGCCATGATCTTAGTTTTCTGAATGTTGAGCTTTAAGCCAACTTTTTCACTCTCCTCTCTCACTTTCATCAAGAGACTTTTTAGTTCCTCTTCACTTTCTGCCATAAGGATAGTGTCATCTGCATATCTGAGGTTATTGATATTTTCTCCCGGCAGTCTTGATTCCAGCTTGTGCTTCTTCCAGCCCAGCATTTCTCATGATGTACTCTGCATATAAGTTAAATAAGTAGGGTGACAATATACAGCCTTGACGTACTCCTTTTCCTATTTGGAACCAGTCTGTTGTTCCATGTCCAGTTCTATCTGTTGCTTCCTGACCTGCATACAGATTTCTCAAGAGGCAGGTCAGGTGGTCTGGTATTCCCATCTCTTTCAGAATTTTCCACAGTTTATTGTGATCCACACAGTCAAAGGCTTTGGCATAGTCAATAAAGCAGAAATAGATGTTTTTATGGAACTCCCTTGCTTTTTTGATGATCCAGCGGATATTGGCAATTTGAGCTCTGGTTCCTCTGCCTTTTCTAAAACCAGCTTGAACATCTGGGAGTTCTCAGTTCACATATTGCTGAAGCCTGGCTTGGAGAATTTTGAGCATTACTTTACTAGCATGTAGATGAGTGCAATTGTGTGGTAGTCTGAACAATCTTTGGGGTTGCCTTTCTTTGGGACTGGAATGAAAACTGACCTTTTCCAGTCCTGTGGCCACTGCTGAGTTTTCCAAATTTGCTGGCATATTGAGTGCAGCACTTTCACAGCATCATCTTTCAGGATTTGAAATTGCTCAATTGGAATTCCATCCCCTCCACTAGCTTTGTTCGTAGTGATGCTTCCTAAGGCCCACTTGACTTCACATTCCAGGATGTCTGGCTCAGGTGAGTGATCACACCATGGTGATTATCTGGGTCGTGAAGATCTTTTTTGTACAGTTCTGTGTATTCTTGCCACCTCTTCTTAATATCTTCTGCTTCTGTTAGGTCCATACCATTTCTGTCCTTTATTGAGCCCAAATTTGTTCCCTTGGTATCTCTAATTTTCATGAAGAGATCTCTAGTCTTTCCCATTCTGTTGTTTTCCTCTATTTCTTTGCATTGATCACTGAGGAAGGCTTTCTTATCTCTCCTGGCTATTCTTTGGAACTCTGCATTCAAATGGGAATCTTTCCTTTTCTCCTTTGCTTTTTGCTTCTCTTCATTACACAGCTATTTGTAAGGCCTCCTCAGACAACCATTTTGCCTTTTTGCATTTCTTTTCCATGGGGATGGTCTTGATCCCTGTCTCCTGTACAATGTCACGAACCTCTGTCCATAGTTCATCAGGCTCTCTATCAGATCTAGTCCCTTAAATCTATTTCTCACTTCCACTGTATAGTCATAAGGGATTTGATTTAGGTCATACCTGAATGGTCTAGTGGTTTTCCCTACATTCTTCAGTTTGGTCTGAATTTGGCAATAAGGAGTTCATGATCTGAGCCACAGTCAGCTCCCGGTCTTGTTTTGGCTGACTGTATAGAGCTTCTCCATCTTTGGCTGCACAGAATATAACCAATCTGATTTCGGTGTTGACCATCTGTGATGTCCATGTGTAGAGTCTTCTCTTGTGTTGTTGGAAGAGGGTGTTTGCTATGACCAGTGCGTTCTCTTGGCAAAACTCTTATTAGCCTTTGCCCTGCTTCATTCCATACTCCAAGGCCAAATTTGCCTGTTACTCCAGGTGTTTCTTGACTTCCTACTTTTGCATTTCAGTCCCCTATAATGAAAAGGACGTCTTTTTTGGGTGTTAGTTCTAAAAGGTCCTGTAGGTCTTCATAGAATCATTCAACTTCAGCTTCTTCAGCGTTACTGGTTGGGGCATAGGCTTGGATTACCGTGATATTGAATGGTTTGCCTTGGAAATGAACAGAGATCTCTCTGTCGTTTTTGAGATTGCATCCAAGTACTGCTTTTTGGACTCTCTTGTCGACTATGATGGCTACTCCATTTCTTCTAAGGTATTCCTGACCAAGGACTCTCATGGTCCTATAGTTAAGACTTTTGATCCCTAGGCAGGGAACTAAGATCCTGTGTGGCCCAAAAACAAACAACAACAAAAAAAAACAAAAAAATCCTACTCTCTTGTCCACTTTCCAAGATAGTAACCCAAAGTTTACCTGATCTTTCCTTCCATCCCTGCCTCATAGGTTACACGGATAGACCAACAGCTTGCGTGTATGTTCCCATTAACTGTAAACAGCCACGTGGACAAATGCTGGTTGTCTCAGCGTCCCTGCCTTCCCACCCCATCCCAGGAAGTGAGTTTAGTACAGAACCGTCTCCACACCCCTCCAGTTGCCCCAGCTCCACACTCCTGCCCACACACAACTGTGACTCAGCCCCCACTTGAATGTTAGAAATGTCAGCTACCGGGTACACAATATAAATCTTTTCTTAGGACCTAATTTGATCTCCAGTGGTAGTCTGGCTTGTACAGAAAGGACGTTAAAAAACAAACAAACAAAAAACAACTCAATTTGATAGTCAGTGCTGCCACACGGATGATAGGCTTGTTTTCACTGGCTACTGAATAAGCAGTGCTTCAAAATCTTGGGTTTAGTGTGGGATACTGTTTACACACATGCTGTTAGTTAAACAGAGCATTTGTGAATAATAGCTTTAGTGATAAATGCGCTCGCTCAGCTGCCCTTATGACTTTTCAATTTGGCATGAACTTCATATAGATTTTTCCATTAGAACATAACTCCAAGTGGTACCGAACATCACTCTGGCTGTATTTTAACAATGACGGTAGTGACTATGAAGGCCAAGATTTCAATTAGCAGAAGTATTTACACTCACAGGAAGATGATTCTGAATTTAGTTTCACATGTTGGACAAGTATGTTGCATGAAAGCATGAAGTGACGCTTCAACAGGAAGCTAGGTCGGTGGCACACAGACCGGAAATTAGTGCAGAGAGGTTTAACCCCTTTGAAGCTCCAACACTGTGGCCACCTGATGCCAAGAACTGACTCATTTGAAAAGACCCTGATGCTGGGAAAGACTGAAGGCAGGAGGAGAAGGGGACGACGGAGGATGAGATGGTTGGATGGCGTCACCGACTCAATGCACATGAGTTTCAGTAAACTCCAGGAGTTGGTGATGGACAGGGAGGCCTGGCGTGCTGCAGTCCATGGGGTCGCAAAGAATCGGACACGACTGAGTGACTGAACTGAACTGGTTTAACCCCAGTTGATTGGTCGGATTGCTGGCGTACCATGCTCTTCCCCGCCTAGAATTGCAATAGTTGAACAAGAATCTGGTTAACATTTGTTCCTTATCTCAGTGAGTTGCCATCAAAGTTAGCTTTTTTTTTTTGTTTTTAATCTCAAAGCTCTTTGAGCTCTCAAAGTGGGAATTAACTTTTATTTTATATTCTAAAATAGGCTATTCTTGGCCCAGCCTTAGGGCATAGTGCAAGGTCTCCCTCACACGTGGCTGTTACCCTTATTCCTTTGTAGAAACCACCGCCTTGAGCAGGGACCCTGGAAACCCTCAGGAGACAGCCAGTATTAGAAATTAGCTATCTGAAGAACCAAAACAATTTCTTATGGCAAAAAGGGAGCTCTGCAAATACCTTTTATTAGAAAAGAAATATGCCTTAGAATTGTGCTTCATTTTATATCTGACTCTGAGTCCTGGTTTCATGACTGTTACCTATGAATCAGCTTGTGGTATTTCTAATATTTATTTATGTACATAATTATTTGGCTGTGCCAGGTCTTGTTGTGGCAGGCAGGATCTTTCATTAGTCACAGCATGTGAACTCTTAGTTAAAGAAGGTGGGATCTAGTTCCCTGACCAGGGATTGAACCCAGGGCCCCTGCATTGGGAGCACAGACTCATAGCCACTGGACCACCAAGGAAGTTCCTCATCTTGTGATACTTTACAGAAAGATTTCTGTAACTACATATTGTCAGGCTCTGTGACTCAAAGAGAAAATATGGATTTTTTTGTGTGTTCTGAAATTCAGCAGGTAATCAATCAAATTTTGGCCTGAGCATTGAGTAAAGATTTCAGTGCCCAAGCAGGAAGTGGACTGGACTTCACTGACATAACCTTCATCAAGGTAACTTCTGCTTTGGTCTAACTCCACCAAGATGTTTACAATCAGCAGTAGTCGGTAGGCTAGAGCCAGTGTTGAACATTTTGGCTAGATAATAGAGCAAGGTCATTCATCTTTGTCACTACAGCGGTGGTGACATTTGTAGATGACTTTGCAGGTGATCTTGTGCTGAGCATGCAGGCAAGGTATTGCAAAAAGATATGGTAAGTGATGCAGAAGAGTCACTTGCGGTCACCAGTGTATACTGACACACACCAGGTTGTCAATGCTGGCCTGACTTTTCAGAAAACATCCTCATGATGACAGATCCCTCATAAAGACACGTGTGAGGGGATTACATGTTTCAGCAACACTCAATATGGGTAAAAAACGTGGCAGAACTCCAGGAAGGCTAAATCTCTTAGCTGCAGCCTGAGGACGACAGGTGGTTTCCTTGCCTAAATTAAGGCCAGAAGCATTGACAACGCAGCTGAGGAGCAAGACTGACACTTGAAATGATGTATGGTGATCTACGGCTTTCTACAAAGAATGCCTTTCTTTCCTGGTGGCTTTATGTCATAGCCCTTAAAATATCAAGTGGAGGGTTCCAGCCACATTTGCTGAGCACCGTAATCTCAATGCATAGTGGTAACAGCAGTTTTGGCAAAAGGCCTGGATAGAAAACCCTGGAAACTCAAGAGACCCAGCAGCCCGGAGGAAATATTCTAATGAAATATTCAGTGGGCCTGTTACCTAGGGCGTAGAACAGCCCAAGACTTTGCCCAGTTCTCCCCAAGCCATCTCTGCTGAGGGCTCCAGATACCCTGCCACTGTGCTCACTTTTGGAGAGGGGCATCGCAGGCTGACTTAGTCCCGTGTTCTTTCTGAGCCCCACGGGGAGGCGGGAGGACCCTCAGACAAGACGCAGCTCCAACCCTCTCCTGCACTTCTAGGCGCTTACGAGCACTGCTCCAAACTGCACAGAACCCCGGCATCTTTCCCACCTCCGCCCCAAACAGCAGTGTCCCCCCTCGCCCGGGGCTCACTCACTCCAGGCGAGGAGAAGAGCCAGGGTGAGCAGCAGCATCATTACCATGACAAACCAAGATGCCTAGACAAAGTGAGGGATGCGATGTGCTCAGGCCTGTGGGTCATCGTCAGGGGTGTGAGCCAGGTCCTCGTCTGCCGACAGCAAAGAGCATCTGTGTTTAGACTTCAAGCCGGAACTCTTCCTGAGTTTCATTTCAACTTGGTTTTTAACTTCTTGAAATGATCATGGGCTCTACAGTTAAAATAAGGGTATTAAGGCAAAAAGAGACGGAGGCGACAGAGGATGAGATGGTGATGCTATATCACCCACTCAACGGACATGAATTTGGGCACACTCTGGGAGACAGTGGAGGACAAGGGAGCCTGGCCTGTTGTCAGTCCATGTGGTTGCAAAGAGTCAGACACAACTTAGTGACCGAACAACAATTAATAGTTACACGTTGACTTTGCTTTTATTTATTTACTTTTGACTTTGCTTATATTTTTTTGTTTTGACTTTGCTTTTAAAATGCATCAAGAAATACTGAAGTGAAGTGTTAGCCGCTCAGTCATGTCTGACTCTTTGCCACCCCATGGACCAGGGCTCACCAGGCTCTTCTGTCCATGGGATTCTCCAGGCAAGAATACTGGAGTAGGTTGCCATTTCCTTCTCCAGGAGATCTTCCCGACCCAGGGATTGAACCAAGGTCTTCTGCATTGCAGGCAGATTCTTTACCGTCTGAACCACAAAGGTAGCTCTCAAGAAATACTGGAGGACTTGAAAACCTACTGTACCATTTGAGCGTAGAATAGGACACACTATCCGACGGTGTAAACTCTCCCACTGGCTCTTGTCTCTCATGTGCGAGCGTGTGTGTGAAATGTTTTCTGTGAGATCTTCAGCTGTGTGGGACTCATCGGCTTATTTACACTCCAGCCTGGTGGGCAGCCGCGTAAGCCTGTGGTTCCCTTGGATCCAGTAAGGCTGTGATTCTGTGGGAACGTTTATAATATCACGTTTTCTGTCTCTCTTCTCCTAAAGGGCGACTGAGGAAACCAGTGATGCCCTTGGGGCTCCTGCATGAGTCAGTCGGCACTGCTGCCTGTGAACTGCTGGCAGGGACCAGACACCAGCCCCTCCCCATCCTAGGAAGCACATCTCTCTCCCTTCCATACCTTCCTTACTCCCTTCTGGAAAATTTGTCTTAAAAGAGCAAGGTGTGTATGTGTGCGCGTATAGAGAGTGAGCGAGGGAGGTAGAAGAATGAGCGGGTGACTTATATGCTTTAGATTCCCTTCCGTTTTTACACGAGAGGGTCGCGTGCTACTTCCAAGACAGAGACATTCTATGAGAAACAGATTTTCAATAGAGAGTCTGAAAGGACAGGAATGGTTTAAATTTAGCACCGGCGAGGGAAAACTTGCCTCTAGGTAACGTACATGGAAAACGATTCCAAATGGTTTTCTCTGAGGCCAGCTGTGCAGCCTTCTGGAGAAATCATTTCACATCACCCTCTTCAGAGCATTGAGTACAGATGCGTCCCCAGGCCACGGAGGATTCTGGACTGAAAACCAGCCGCCGGGCGGTGCCACCACCCCAGCAGGCGCTGCGCCCTGCCCCCAGCCAGCACCCCTCCTCCCCACCCTGCACCCCCTCCTCCCCCCCAGCACCCCCTCCTCCCCCCCCAGCACTGCCTTCCTCCCCCTCCCAGCACCCCCTCCTCCCCCTCCCAGTATTCCCTCCTCCCCCAGCCAGCACCCCTCCTCCCCACCCTGCACCCCCTCCTCCCCCCCAGCACTGCCTTCCTCCCCCTCCCAGTATTCCCTCCTCCCCCAGCCAGCACCCCCTCCCTCCACCTGCACCCCTCTCCTCCCCTCCCCACCCTGCACCCCCTCCTCCCCCCACCCTCATCCCCTCCAGCACCCCCTCCTCCCCTCCCAGTATTCCTCCTCCCCTCCCCCACCCTGCACCCCCTCTTCCCCAACCAGCACCCCCTCCTCCCCCTCCCAGCATCCCCTCCTCCACACTCAGCATCCCCTCCTCCCCACTCCCCCTCCAGCTCCATGAGGCTCCCAGGGATGCAGACCCATAAACTCTGCCCACCAGGACCTTAGCTTCCCCCGGCGACACCAGGGTCCCCTCCTCTTTATTTTCCTTGGGACCCAGTGAATCATCTTTTGTGCTGTCTCACACGGTGTGACTCATTTCAGGCTATTTTCTGCCCAGTCTCAGCCCAGTGGCTCATTCCTGGAGGTGGGGGGGGCCCTTCCTCATCTGTTAAATGTCATGAATCACAGCACTGCCCTTGGTAGGAACGCCACGCTCGCTTCAGCGGAGATGAGTGTTAGTGAGAACAGAGCAGAGCGGTGGCCTTCTTGTGGGTGAAGCTGCCTTGGTCTGCGAGGCTTATTTGAAGACCGTAATCTGCATATTCCTTGATGGTGATGACAATGCTGGGCTTTGTCATCCTGCTCCCTTTGCTTTTCTGAGGAGGCGTGTGGAAATCACATGTGGGCTGAAGTCAACATTTGCTTGCAAACAAACATGACTTGGTGGGCACCTCTGTTTCCTAATGGCACCCCCTCTTCTGCTCCCGTCTTCCGTTCTTATTTTCTTCATGTTGACGTTTCAGAGCAAACAACACGCTTCAAATTTCTCCTCCCATGCCCTTTCTAATGTCTGAGAAAAGTCCTTCCCAGTTGGAACTTAACTGGTTTAATCGGAAAAGTAAAGAGTGTGTCCAGTATACCTACACTGATATTCCCGTTCTCTGGAAATCTGAGAACCTTTTGGTGTCTTTTTTAAACTATTTATTTATCTGGCTGTGCCAGGTCTTACTTGCAAGACACGGGATCGAGTTCCCGGACCAGGGATTGAACATGGGCCTCCTGCACTGGGAGTGTGGCGTCTTAGCTACTGGACTGCCAGGAAAATCCCTTGGTGGCTTTTTTAATATTAGAGGTTCATGATCATTCCTGCTTCCACTGAAGTGCCGAGGAGAAGATGCAGAAACATCTGGTGGCTGGGTCAGGTGACCCAGGCAGCCCTAGGGCTGCCCGCAGTGTTGGCCTTGACTCCTGCCTGTGGCCCTGGGGCAGGCGTGGAATCTTCTCCGCAGAACAAAGGCAATCTTTTCCCAATTGTTTGATTTAATTGCTTTCGTTTTTTTTCAGGGCAAACTCTAGGTTTTCAGCTTTCCCTGGATTAGGACATGGATTGTAAAACATTTTGCTGGGTCAGGACGTGGGACATGACACGCCTCGATCTTGAGACAAGCTCAGGATGTTGCTCCAGAACCAAATGCCTCGAAAGTTGAGGTTCTGAAGGATGTGTGACAGGCAACTGCGGCATCCATGCCGGCCGGTCACCTAGCGACAGCAAGAGTGACCCAGGTGACCTGAGTGGCGGTCCTGATGCTGAGAGAGCGTGGCTTGTAACAGAGAGGCCCCGGCCGGCTGCCGCTGGCTTGGAGACGCACGGCCACACCCGCAGCTGCAGCCCAGAGAGCTCTGTCAGACATGGCATGCTTTCTCCTGTGTGTTTCAAATTAGCTTCGTCAAGCTATAAATATTTGGGGGTAATTTCTAAAGAACGAAATGTTTCTGTGGAAGCCAGAAGACTGGGTTGTGCAATGCAAATTAACTTCTTATGGAGGTGGGGTCTGGAAAGCAGGATGCAAGTGTGTTTCTGAACCCCAGCTGGTCCAATAGAGTGATGGATCGCAGGCTTAATTTGCTCTGAGGATTTCTCAGTTCCCTCAGAAATCCAAATGCCTGCCCCTGGACTCCAGTAACCTCCGTGGGATGCCGACACTAGTCTTGCCTGAGGATCCCCATCTTCTGAAGGACACCTCCTCGAACGAGCTGCTTCTGAACTGATGGGTTTTATCCCATCTTCCCCCACTAGAATAATTTCTGTCCTTCTTTCTAGTGTGCCCTATGCCCATTTCCCTGGTCCAAATACCAACAGAGGCTCTCCCTCCCAAGAATCTTTCCTACAGGGCGAGCTTTCTCTTCCTGAGTTTTTGGTTTTTTCTTTTTCAATTTTTTAATGAGTACTCTTTAACTGCCTACTTTTGAAAGACAAAGCAAAGACTCAGCTGCTTAGTCTCACACTATTCTGATAAGTGCCAGTGCAATTGGCAATGAGATGTCACTTCAGATTCAAAAGATAAGCAAAAGGTTATAGTTAGAAAGTCCCCGAGTT
Organism: Cervus canadensis; assembly: GCF_019320065.1. Taxonomy (NCBI): domain Eukaryota; kingdom Metazoa; phylum Chordata; class Mammalia; order Artiodactyla; family Cervidae; genus Cervus; species Cervus canadensis. Next base: position 34,575,701 of record NC_057405.1, on the reverse strand, counting down.
GGCAGAGTGATGTGTATTCTGGTTCCTGGAGGAGAAGCAGCAATTGCGACAACAGGCCTTGGTAAAGTTAAAGAATTGTGCTTGTGTGTGTGTTTAGTCACTAAGTTGTGTCCAACTCTTTGCAACCCCATGGACTGTAGCCTGCCAGTATTCCAGGCAAGAATACTGGAGTGGGTTGCCATTTCCTTCTTCAGGGAGATCTTCCCGACCCAGGGATCAAATCCAGGTCTCCCACATTGCAGGCGGATTCTTTGCCATCTGAGCCACCAGGGTTCATAGTCCCTGCTGGATTATGATACAATTTTGTTAAGATTTTATTTCAAAGTACCTATAATTTTAAAAACTCTCCTGATAAGGACACATTTCAAAATCTATTTAATTTTAATTTCAACTCTAATAGCCATGGAAACAATTTTTAGGTGACCCTAGCTCAGGTAAAGTAAGCTAAAATAGTAATTAGTGAGGCTAGTAACTTTTCACTAAGTAGGTTAGCAATCAATAAGCTTTTTGTTTGTTCTAAGTTTATTTGGCCACATCAGGTATTAGTTGCAGCATGCGGGATCTAGTTCCCTGACTAAGGAATTGAACCTGGGCCTACTGCTTTGGGAGTGCAGAGTCTTAACCACACGACCACCAATCAATAGGAAAGACTCAGCATCAATAGTTTTAAAATAGCCTATCAATTACTTTATTTCTGATCAATCCAAGACTTTTAAAGGATTCCTGAAGGTATTTTAAAGAAATGTTCAGGATTCAACTCTTGTTCTTTATTTATTCCATCAATGGATCCATACGTCCATTCTTTCTGTATTCCAAATAATTTAAAGACTTGTTCTCTATTTAATTAAGACTGAATGTAATAACTATATGATTTTTGATGTGTGCTTTTTGAGAAAATTAGAAAGTCAATCCATCCTTTGTAGGAAATTATCTTGAGTCACTGTTACTATTTACACACAAAAGGATTCTGATTTTTACTTAGGAAACATAACCTAAAATTCCTTTTAGGATACAAAGGAAGAGACATCTATATGATAGAAAAAATCTCGCCCAAACCCCATCATTCATGAAATCACTGACAGTGAAATTGGTGACATCATTTACTATGGATAGCAACCAGAAATGGATAAACTCAACCCCCAGACCCACATCCAATGACCATCTGGCCAATCTTAGCCTTGCATCTCAAGCAAAACATAACCAAATAGTAGTCATATTTTTTCCTAAATCTGCTCTCCAAGCAATAGATTGTTACAAAAAGCAAGACACAATAGTAGAGAAGCAGCAGTCCCTTCAGGACGAAGGTTCAAAAGTGTAGAATGCAAAACTTTTGTGCTGGAAGGTTGCAGGGTATGTAAAAAATTAGGAGTAAAAGATATATTCTAATATAATTGGCCTAATATCAACTTAGATGAGAGGAAATGGATGAATTAGCTTCTAGAAGTCTTGCATATCTGATTTTATCTCAAAAGTGTATGTTTTTATGTGTTTTCCACTGTACATAAAGTCCTATTATCAATCGACCATGCAGTTTATTTTTTGCATAGTAGACACATTTATCGGAGAAGGAAGTGGCACCCTACTCCAGTACTCTTGCCTGGAAAATCCCATGGACAGAGAAGCCTGGTAGGCTTCATTGGAGAAGGAAATGGCAACCCACTCCAGTGTTCTTGCCTGGAGAATCCCAGGGATAGGGTCGCACAGAGTCAGACATGACTGAAGTGACTTAGCAGCAGCAGACACATTTATACCAATCTTAATATATTGTTGGGAAAAAGTTGATGGCTGGCTGACAAGGAGATGAGTAGAGTTATCTGATCTTTACAAGACTGGTGATCTTGATCTGGGACTCACTACTGCAGTACTTTACTAAATCAGCCTCTGTTCTCTTTTGAACAACACTAATTATTATCCTAGAGATTCAGTATTAATATATTTGTTATTCAAAAAGTTTTTATTTAATACTTATTGTGTGCTAGGTACTATTCTGGGCAGAGAGGGTTCAGGGATAAAACCGTCTTTATCCTTAAAAAAGTTTACAAATCTAGAATTAAAATACAATGAGAATTCTGTTCATAATGATATATGCAAAAGGCAGTCAGAAGAGAGGAGAAACCACTATTTTCTCTGATTTACTCAGAGAAGACCTCACAGTGGCACAGAGACTTCCTGAATGTTTTCTGGGCTTCCCAGATGGCACAAGTGGTAAAGAATTCATCTGCTGATGCAGGAGACAGAAAGAGACATGGGTTTGATCCCTGGGTCAGGAAGACCCCCTGGAGCAGGAAAGGGCAACCCACTCCAGTATTCTTGCCTGGAAAATCCCATGGACAGAGGAGCCGGACCGGTCACAATCATGGGGTTGCAAAGGGTTGCACACAACTCCATGAGTGTGAGGACCACAGAGAGTTTTCTGGGTACAGAACCAAAGAAAGTACATTTGAAAGAACAGAATGTGCAAAGGAACGGAAGCAGGAGTGAGTATGATGTGTTTTGTACAAATAGGTCATTATGGTGAAAGGGTAAGATTAGAGTAAGGAGGGAAGGAAGGTGAGACAGAAAGATGAGAAAGGATAGGCTCTTGGAGTCCAGATAATGGTGGTCCATGCATACATCAGAGGAGGCTCAAGTTTGCCCTTTGGGAAATGTAGAGCCACTAAAGAATTTTGAGGCCACAGAAAGACCTCTAGAAAAGTTGGATAGGATAGATTAAAGGTGTGCAGGAAAATCCAGAGACATGGAGAACACTTGGAGCTACTGCAATGGTGCCGAAAGAGGTGATGAGTTCTTGAATATGGACCCTGCCCCTGAGTAAGGATTTGGAAGATGTTTAGGAGAGACTCCCAATGCTGGGCTTTCCTTGGAATACAAGTAGAGGAAATGGAAGGATGTAAAATGACTCTCTAAACCATCTTAACCAGGATAACTGATGTCAGCTACGGGCTTTACCAGCAAAGCAGCAGCAGTAGGTTTGGAGATGCTTGGGAGAACTTACTATGTCAGTGTGTAAAAGACGGTCATCTGTGGAGATCTGGAATTACAAGGAAAAAAAGGTGTTGACTGAAGATAAATTACTAGGGATTATTTGCATTTTCATGGAGAGGTAGCAGTTGTAAACATTTATAGCATACGATGCATGTGATCATTGATAGTTATGGACCTTGGATACAGTATACCTGGTTGCTCCTGGGGAACATTTCCACTTTTGATGAAAGAGATGATAAATGGAACATTGTTTGCCATATCAATAAACAAAGGATATCATAGCCATCATCAGTTGCAACTCTCCAACGTGAGCCAGTGAGCCCCGAGGAAACTCAGGAAGGAAAGAAGGACTGCCATCTAGCAGCCATCAGACTGCAGCCACTCCCTATGGTGAGCCCTGAGGATAAGAAAACACAGGATACTGGCCCCAGGGAGCTGAGGTGCATAACGAAGGAATGATTTCAGTGAGCCCAGACTCTTGTATATCTTCCCATACATAGAAAAGCACCAAATTCCTTACCTTGAGATATTTGGTTTTCCTCTCATTTACAATAATCTTTTGCCACTCAGCCTACCTGTCCTTTGTTGCAAAACTTTTACAGAACCTGGCTTCCTGCCTCACCTCCTCGGAGCAGTTCTCTCAGGGTTGCTTGAGATGCTGCCTCCTGAGCTGGAAGTCCTAAAAACTCCTATCAAATAAAGCATCTTAACTTTAAGGTTGTGAATATTTTTCAAGTCAACAGATATACGAAGATATCTCACTACTAACCTTTCTGCCTTTGGACTATGTTGAGTGAGGAAGTGATACCTAAAGATGAAGGCCAACCTGATGAGAAATGTAGGGTGGAGAGACGGAAAGGAGACAGGTCCTTGACGACATCAGCTACTGAACTTACCCTGAAACTTCAGACTTCTTGTTATGTGAAGGTTTATATTTCCCTGCTGTTTAAACCCTATTCATTTTAATACTTTTTTAATAGACAACATCCAAACTAAAAAACCTCTTTCAGTGAGACAAGATAGAAACAATTAAAAATAGAAACCTTCCGTTGTGGGTAAAAGGGCAATAGGCTAAGGGAGCTTTTTGTGTGTGTGATTTAAGAGCTAGATGTGGGACTTCTCAGGGTTCAATCCCTGGTCAGGGAACTAGATACCACATGCAGCAACTAAGACCCTGTGCAGCCAAATAAATAAAAACTTTTTTTTTTTTTTAAAGAAGCTAAATGATGAGAGAGGGGATGACATTGAAGATTGATGACAATTTAAAGGGAATCAAAGAGGATCTGGCTTGAGACACGAGTAAGATTGTTGAAGAGTGTGTTGGGTAGAGTCTAGGCCAAAGGTCAGATCAGACAATGGTGCTAATGTGTGGTTGTATAATCTTCTCAATGCTGTCTTGGCTGGGCAGGAAGCAAGCACAGGTGGAGGGATGGCTACATTGTGGATCCGGGAAAGAGTCAGGGTCTGGAGAACATTAGGAGTGACTGAAGTAGGAGGGAGGAGACTGGAAGGATAAGAAGTTATGATCAAAGAATGGGCTGTTGGGATCTAAGAGTTCAATAGTGAAAAGGAGATCCAAACTGGCCATGTGCAGCATGTGAAAAAGGCCTGTCTCTGGAACAAGAGAACAGGGGAAGTGGAATGAGATAATGATGGAGAAATGGGCCTGAACTAGATAAGGGAGGGCCTTCATATAAAGAGTTTAGGTTTCCACCTAAACAGGCTGAGAGGACTTCCCTGGTGGTCCAGTGGCTAAGACTCTGAGCTCCCAAAGCAGGGGGCCTGGGTTCGATCCCTGGAAGGGGAACTAGATCCCACGTGTGGTAACTAAGACCTGGTATAGCCAAATAAATAAATACTTAAAAAAAAAGATTGAGAAATCACTGAAGGGATTTAAAAATGGCAGTGACATTTAAGAGCCTTTGAAAGGCAATGATCGGATATTTTTGGAAAGACCACTCTGGAGGCTGTGTAGAGAATGAATTAAAGGAGGGCAAGAAGGAAGTCAGGACAACATTTGGTTGGTAATTGTGATAGTTTAGGCAAGAGACAGTGATGATGTGAACCTAGAAGGTGACAGCGGTGGGAGACGGGGAAATAAATCGCTGCAGTATATAACTGGGACGTAGAACCAATAGGACTTGGTGGTGGATTAGATGATGAGGGTCAGGACAAGCCAGAAGACAAAGGAAATCTCTAAATCTTGGTCTTTTGCAAAGTGATGGTGGTTCCATTTATTGACAACAGAATATTAGATAAGAAACTGGATTTCTTTTTTAATTTTTAAAAACTTTTTATTTTATATTGGAGTATAGCTGATGAACAATGTTGTGATAGTTTCAGGTGTACCGCAGAGCAACTCAGCCACACATATACATGCATCCATTCTCCCCTAAACTCCCCTCCCATCCAGGCTGCTACATAACATTGAACAGAGTTCCCTGTGCTCTTCAAGTAGGTGCTTGTTGGAGAAACCAGACTTAGTGAGGGCAGATGGGGGTAACAGAGAGTTGAGAGTGCTCTTTTGATTATATCACAAGGAGATAATGGGATATTTAAGTCTGGAGCATAGAGAAGAAATCAGAAATAAAGCATAATTTTGGAAACAGTATGGGGGTACCTCCCCCAATGCTTTCTTTCCCATCACCACTGTGTGGCACCCATATTATCTGGAGGGAATGGACTCCTCACCTGAAATCTGACATGGATTCATGACTGTTTTATCTTCATCAAGATAATCCTCTCCCATATCATTGTTACTGATTTAGGTAGCGTAGACTGACCCCACCCTTCGCATGGCATTACCCTATCCAAAGGAAATAGATTAGAAGTATGTCTGTGAAAAATTTGGGCCCATGGGACATGTGGAGTCACATTTCTGGGATCTTCTAAGAAAGAATGGCAACACACAGCTTGTCAGTGACTTTGTTAAAGTGCAGTCAGGGGAAGGGAAAGGAGGTTTGGGGGTGAAGACAGTGGGTAGACATACAGTTTGAGAAGTTTTGCTGCAAAGATGAGAAGTGCAGTGAGTCAGGAGGAGAGGGTGCTGTGGGGCTGAAGGAGTGTCTTAATCGCTCTCATCATTGGTTCTTTGAGAAGGAACACATAAACATGTCCATATGCTGAGAGGTTCAGAGAATGAAAAATAAAGGATGGGGGAAAGAAGAGCAAGGGTGGGGGGCCTCCTGGTAAAAGAGAGATGGTTCTAGAGGATCAGAGGAGACGCTGGGTAGGAGCAGAAGCACCTCTTCCTTCAGCAAAGGGGAGAACAAAGAACGTGAGTGGGTAAGAGAAGGCTCGTGGGAATTTCTCTGGTGGTCCAATGCAGGGGCCTTGGGTTCAGTGCCTGGTCAGGGAACTAGATCTCTCATGCCACAACTAAACATCCAGCATGCCACAGCTAAGACCCGGCACAGCCAAAATAGAAAAAAATGAAAGAAGGTTTGTGGATTTGTGCTAAGAAATTGGAGAAGCATCTGTTTCTGTTTTCTCAGTTGAGTGAGTATCATCAAGATGTAAGGAAAACCTGTCATCAAATGTGGTCATGACTTCTCGGCAGGACAGAAATTTTCTTCGTTAGGCTCATGGAAAATGACCTTTTACATTCCCCAAGGTGTAAAATTCTTCATGGTGAATTCCTTGTCTATCGGATTCTAAAAGGGACGCTTTATATTTTTTGAAAGTTTTATGTAGATGGGGCGGGAAGGAATCATGGAGGGGAAAGTGAAAAGTTTCGGGTTTAGGCAACGGGATTCAGGTTCTCTTAAAGCTGGTTTTTATAAAAGGGAAATTTAAAACTTTCCACCTGAAATATTTATAAGCCAACGACACATACTCTTTTGTCTCCAACAGGGAGGAACTATTTGCCACAGTTTAGTTAGCTCACATCTGTGGTCTTCACTGACAGGAGTCCTGACCATTTTCTTCTTTCTTTAAATTTCCTCTAGTTCTCTGGTACTATGAAAAGTTGAATAAATAACTTATAACACCTAAAAATCAAAGTTATAACTATAGTATATATTCTTCATAAAATATCATATTCCATTTCTCTGGACAGTTTAATAATAAGCATCAAGTTGAGAAATGGTTCAGTGTTTCAAGGTGATTAGCTCTGACATCTAGTTATAAGTAGGGGATTCTTATTACATCTTAATGATAGGTTTTACCTAACAAAATAATCAGACTCATATAAAGACATGTGGGGACGTCCCTGGTGGTCCAGTGGTTAAGACTGCACTTCTACTGGAGGGGGCGCAGATTTGATCCCAGGTTGGGAACTGAGATTCCACATGCTGTGCGGCAAGGCCAAAATACAAACAAAAACCCCTGTGGAGAAGAGTGTAGATTGTTGTTTTGTAAACACTCTGATGGATTTGTCCTCATTATAGGCAGTACAAACTAACTTATTTTGCATAAAACCACTTAAAAGGCTTGAAATACAACTTCTTTTGTGTGTAAAGAAAAAGCCCATCATATCCACCTGGGGTACTGGCTGCAAATCCTGATGACCTGTAGCTGAGAACAAGGAATAGTTTCATTCAAAATCAAATTCAGCTCAATCGTATTGTCTGTGAAGCCAAGTAGCTTGGGAGCAGGGATGAAAATATAATCCTTAATAGTTACACTGCTCAAAACACATGACCCAGGAAAGGGTAAACCCACACATTTATAAAACAGTAGGTCAGTTCTAGGCTTTTTGAAAGGGCATCAATTAAAACCACCTTAAAGAAGCTTTGTTAGAACAGAAGATTTTAATCATGGTCTTTCTAGCTACTAATGTATAACTATTTGGTTTTAAAGTAAGTTTTAACTTAAGACATATAACTGTATATGGTATATGTCTGTGTAGTGAGTGTGTATTAAAAGTTTGTTTTCACATCATTAGAAACGTTTCTTTAATGAAGGGACCAGAGTGAATGGTAGAGGCAGTGACAGGTGAGAGTCTAATAGCTGTGATCCCATTTTAAAGCTGATCTTGAAAGTGGTTCTCTAACTGTGTTGAACAGGTCAGCAACTCAGGGCAAGAGTATCAAGGTGTTTCCTACAGAAGTGGAGCTCACCAAGTAATCCTTACTCTGGAAATGTCAGATATGGATTCATTGGGATGAAACTGTTACTGGGATTATCTGTAAAATTTGATGTGCTTTCAGGATGCAGCCAGGAGAATGAAGTTTGACTGTGTGTGCTCAGTTGTGTCTGACTCTTTTGCGACCCCATGGGCTGTAGCCCCCCAGGCTCCTCTCTCTGTGGGGTTTCCCAGGAAAGAATACTGGAGTGGGTTGCCATTTCCTGCTCCAGGGGATCTTCCTGCTCCAGGGATCAAACTCTCGTCTCTTGCATCTCCTGCACTGGCAGGCAGATTCTTTACTACTGTGCCACCTGGGAAGCCCAAAGTTTGACTATACCTATTGGCTAATTACTGATCCCAATCACTTATTGTTTTTCTTAATTTAGGCAAGTTCTGTCAGTCCCCTGCCAAGTTCAAAAGAAGAGAAGGTGAAGGCAAGAAGTAGAAGAAGAAAAAATAAAGCCAAATCATCAACCTTGGATTTGTGTCTTTTTCTCTTGAATCCTCTTCCTTATCTTGGTAGCAGAATACCATGTTCTCTCATTGGGATTTTGAAGCCTTTCATCAGCTTTGTTATCGGCTCAGATATAGCCCAGAGTCAGGTAGTCATTTAGACACAACTGTTTGTTTTTCATCAAGTCATCCAGACCTATCTGCAGTGACACATTGGCAGGGCCAGTCGGACCTGCTCACAGCCCTGTCAGGAAAGATGAGCCTCGGGTGGCCTGTGCTAATTTCCTACTCACGGAGCTCTGTATCATTCATAGCATAAAGAAAACCAAATAAACTCTGTTCTCTTTCAAGAGGAGCAGGCAGGTTTCAATTTTCTCTTGGCTATGGCCAACAATCAGAATTTTTAGGCCAAAGATAATGGAAGATTTAATGTTTTTCTTCTTTTGAAAATATCGAGGCATATTAAGCTAAAGCAGTGAAAGTTCAGATAATTATACCTTTTGCTTTTGTTTACTGTTTTTCTCAAATTGACAGAGAAGCATAAACGATGAGTATAATAGATTTGGGGTGAAAGCCAAGATTTTCCTATGGTCTAATTTCACTGTGACCTGTGGTTCTGACTCCTTCCTCTGTCATTGGCAATGCGGGGTGCCCCCAGCCCATAGTGACTATCAAGTTCTCCATCCCTAACGTGGGGCTTTTAAAAAGTGTGTTCCACACACAATCAGTATTGCTAAATGCTCCCCGTAGGAGGGTTATACATGGTCTCACTGTTTATATGAGACTTGGCCATGTGACTTGCTTCCACCAATAAAATGGGTGCCATTTCCAGCAAGATCTTAAGACCATGGCAAGATTCTACCATTTTCTTTTGATTTCCACCATGAGACCAGCAGTGGCTTATATGGGAGCTGCTTATATGGGAGTCTTCATCCAAGAGTGAAGAAGATGTCGAAAAGAGTTATGGCCACCAAGCAGTGAAAGAGGAGAGAAACAGCATTGTTATAACCACTGAGATTTTGTTACAGTGGCATTACCCAGCTCATTCTCACCATACACTGTCAGGAACAAAGGGGGCTCTCTGTTATCAAATGAGTTTTGAAAATGCTACATACACTGTCCCACATATGTTATTACCTAATAATGTACACTGGCATTTTAAAAGATGTAAAAAAAAAAAAATCCTGCAGGAAAGAAACTGGCTCACCATTGTGATCTAGCATTTCCCCAGTAATCTTGATTAAAGAATTATTGTTTAATATAATACTTAATAACTTTTCACAAACACACTTTTTTGGAAGAGCTTCCCTGACATTTTTTTCCTTTCCCATTACCTAAAGAAAGGTTGATTCATGAAGCTGGTGGCTCTTGTGAACTTTTGCCAACCATTCATTACTAGTTTCATTCATTTGTTCACTCATTCAGTCATGAAAAAACACATCAGGTACTAGAGTTGGAGGTACTAAGGTCTCCCACTGCTATCCTGTGGCTGTGAAAGAAATATCACTGTTGTTGATTTCTGTAAGTCAATTTCATTTCTGATGGTGTATCTAAGTGCATACTTTTGAGAATATGATTACAGCTGGTCACTTTGCACATGTCCACTGTCCAGTTCCACATGGTGGCCTCATGCCTGGGGAGTTAATGTTGTCCTATTAATTTCATGTCAAACCTAGAGTTTGTGAGCATCTCTGCAGGGGTCCCCGTGATCCTGTATCCCTGGACGTATTACCCAACCTTTCCTTCTGCTGCCTTAATGGTTCTGCAGGGAAGCAGGGTTCAGTTCCTCGCCCCAGGACAACAGGAGGCAAAATTCTGTGACAGCCTCCAAGATTCCTGGCCCCAGGGGTACACACGCCTTCCATTGTTAGTGATCAACAAACAATAGTCTGGGTACTGCTGTGTAGAGATTTTGCAGATGTAACTGAAGTTCTGAATCAGTTGACCTTACATTAGGGAGAGCATTCACGTGGACCTGACATAATTACCTAAGCCTTTTACAAGCGGAGCAATTTTCCTGCTGGTTGTAGAGGAGGACTCAAGGATTCAACGCATGGGAAGGATTCAACACACCACTGCTGGCCTGAAGGGAGAATGGAGAGTGGCCCTGACTGGCGGCCAGCAGGGGAGGATGGGCCTCAGCCCCACGAGCGCCAGGAAACTGAGTTCTTCCAACCCAAGTGAGCTTGGAGTGGATTTCTCCCGGCCTGGCTGAAACCCTGACTTCAGTCTTGTGATACTCTGAGCAGAGATCCAGCCCCACCAGATTGGACCTACAGGACGGGATTGTAGCTTGTAAGTGAGACTGGCTGGTTCTACAGAAACAAAACCCTGAGTGGTATTTTAAGCTGCTAGCTTTGTGGGGACCAGTGATGCAACAAAATGAAACCAGCACGTACATCCCAGGCCTTGTCCTCAACTCCCATCTGGGGTCTCTGTTTCCAGTTTGGAGGCGAAATCAGAGAGCAAGAAGGAAGCTTGGGCAACCTTATTTCTTCAAGGCATTCTCTTTATAGTCTCTTCCTCTCACTTCTTTCAGAGCCTGGGTGTGTTTCCTTAAGGGAACTTCTAGAAAGCATGACTCAGAGAGGCTTGCAGGCTGCATCTCCCCTGCTCCATCTTCCAAAGACACTCAGAGGTACCACCCGCTGCCCCGAGACTGTAAGATCCGAGCCTGCCACCATGTTGGAAGTGGGGAAAGGAAACAGAAGATACGGGGAGGGGAAAATACTCCATGAACTGCTATCTTCACATACTGCTCCTCCCCAAAGCTTCATCCCATGGCCCTGTGGATCCAGACGTGGCAGAGGAAAGTTTTCCCACAGGGGCATCAGTGGAGGCAGCATCTGATCAAGAGACAGCCAGGCCTCGTGCACAACTGCCCACCCCCCACCCCACTTCTCCATTCCTTCTGGATCAAACCCTAGATCACTGTGGGAAACGGAAAGGAAAGTGGTGCCCCAGGCTCTGGCTGGCAGTCGGGGCACCTACAGGGAGCACTGCGCTGAGGGTGGCAGCATATGGCAACAGCGGATGTTCAGACAGCAGAGACCCTAGACTCCCAGGCAAAGGGAGAAACCATTTGATGACATTTCCTGGCATCAGGCTCTGGTGGGCCACATCTTGACTGGTCATTTCATAGACGCACGTGTCTCCCTGGGGTCCACAGCAGGGCCCACTGCAGGCCTTGGAATGTGGGTTGTGAGAGGTGAAACTTCTGAGAACCACAGGGGAAGCAGCCTTCGTATTTCTTGGCCTGGGGCAGCCTCTAGAGAGAAGAGAAAAACAGGACTAGTGGTTGCCAGCTCTTCCGGGCCCATTTTCTGCCAGGCAGTGTGCCTTGTGATTTCTGGGCATTGTATCGTTTAGCTCTCATAACAAATCCACAAGGTTGGGAAATCCCCCATTTGAAGCTGAGGGAGTTGAATCATAAGGAGGTTAAAATAAGTTGCCCGATTCATCCATCCCCTAACTGGTGGAATCAGAGCCAATGAGAAAAGAAATTTCAGACGGGGGAGTTGTCAGGCTTCAGCCCAACAGATTCTGGCCATTACTACTCTGGTTTTCCACTCTAGGTTTCCTTCACATGGGGATTCCCCAAAACATCTGTAGGTTGGAGGTGGGAAGAAAAGCCACATGGCCAAGAGGCAGCATGAGTGGGCAAGCATCTAGGTGAATCTGTTTAGAGTAGATGTCAAAGAACCCGAGCAGAATGGGGTCACTGTGACCTTGGTGACTGCAGGATAACCAAGACTCACTCCTTTGGTTTCTCAGAGGTGGTTACAACTGTTTGCACTCACTGTGGCTTCCTGAGAGGCTCCCACTGTTATAGGTCTCTTTAACAGGAGATTGGGAAGAATTACTCATTTCCTCCTTTTGGGCCAATAGCTTGGATTCCAAATGATTCTATAATATTTACCACTTTGCGTTAAAGTGCGTTGTCGCCAACCATTCCACCCAACCACCATTAGTATTTATTCTTGTTCCTTCAAGGCCAAAGTAAGTCCAGACATAGTGGGTCTTTAGTATTTGAGAGGAAAAAGGAAAAGCAGAGAAACATTTGCATTGTCCTGGCCCCAGAGATATAAGGGTTTGGTCCTAGAATGTGTTCTTACAAACAGACCGAAACCTAATCAGTTCCAAAAGCAGAAGTATCTCTGACTTGCCCTCTGGGGCTGGAGAATAAATACTGACCCTCTGTTGAGACAGGATGTCCCAGTCATGCAAGAGGAGGTCAAGGATACCCTTGAACCTCGGTCTGAGGCAGGACTTGGGGCCCAGGCGAGTTGGGGGGCTGAACTGCAGATAAGTCAGGTTCATTTAAAGGGGTCTTCACCTGCTCCCCTGCTGCTCTTCTCCTGGGGCTTTCAAAGGACCCTCTGACAAAACCATTACCAGGAAAATTACTTCCCTTAAAATCTCTTCCTATCAGGCTCTGCTTTCCTTTGACATCTGGTTCTTTCTACCACCCCCTCCAGCTCCTTTCCTGCCCCACCAGACTCAGTGAAAACTTCCTGAAGAATCCCATTCTCACTGGGGCCATGGCTCTGTAATTCTGGAGGCTCTCATATCCGTCTCCTCCGCTGGAAGCTTCTCCTCAGCCAAGCCCCACCATGCAGGTCCTGTGGGTCTTACAAGGTACTTGCAAGGCCTTCGCTGGAAGGAAACCTCCTGCAGGGCTCACTGGGGCCAAATGGGAGTTGGAAGATAATAGAAGATCTTGCCACTGAATAGGGAAAGCAAGAGGGCCATGGTTCTGGGAGCCCTATTTGAGACTTGTGATGCGTCCTGTCAGCAGTGCTGATCAGGTTCTAGAATGTTGTTAGTATAGCACTCTCTTGCCTTTGTGATGAGTGCCAATGGCCGTGGTGGACTGGTCTAAAATTTCCTATGGAAAAATGCATTCTGAGTTCCCAAGTATGTCTTAGAAAAGAACTTTTGATTCTTTTGATTCTACAATCCACTTCTCAAATTTCTCCCAAGAAGCTTATGATTTTTCTGTGTCACAATGCTGAGCTAGTTCTGGTTTCATGTTCATTATAAAACAACATCCAATGTCCAATTTCAGACTCTTGGAAATGAGTAATACTGGGAAGAGAAAGAGTTTTCCTGAAATCACCTTCCCAGAAAGCAACACAGAAACTGGACAAAAACTCACTCTGAGCAAAAAAACTCAGAACTTTCAGACCTTGGACTAGATTCCTGTTTTGCATACTCAGGAGAAAGAAAGAGAAATGAGGAATTGCAGCCCAGTCCAACTGCAGTGTCTGTGCACCAGGTCCCAGGTCCCAGTGAAGTTACTTCTTCTGCCCCTTCCTTTCACATTCTTTTCAGGATATTATTAGAACACATGCCTAATACAACCCTATGAACAAAGATTTTGAAAGTAAGTCTTCACTGAGGCTTTTGTCTTTGACACTTCCTGGTTGGATCTAAGTTATACGTTCTCTTCTGAATGAAAGGGATGTGATCACCAGTTTCCTTCCATGGACTGAACCCTGGCAAACTTGGCTTACGGTGTTGGGTAAGTTGTGAGGAAGGATTGGACTCAGTTTATACTTTCTGACAATGTGCTCCACACTCTTGTACCTGTCACCACCTTGAGTGTTGCTAAATGAGCAGCAAAAATAATCTCTTTCTTTTCTGGCTGTTTGGCTTCCTCCTGCTTGCTGACTTTGCAGGTGGCCTGAACAATTCCATTGTTGGTCTGCAGCCTCTTGAAGCAAACTGGCTGTCTGCTTACCACTCTGACCTTTAGAAGGACAGGACTTTCAAAAATCAAGGGAAGACAAGCAGGACTGTACTGTTATTTTATTAATGGGCCAGTGTTGTTATTAGAATGGACATTATTAAAAAGTCTACAAATAACAAATGCTGGAGAGGGCGTAGAGAAAAGGGAACACTCCTACACTGTTGGGAATATAAATTGGTGCAGCCCCTATGGAGAACAGTCTGGAGGTTCCTTAAGAAACTAAAAATAGAGTTGCCACATAATCCAGCAATCCCACTCCTGGTCATATATCCAGACATAGAATTATAAAGATATGCACATATTATTAGTGTTCATAGCACTATTTACAATAGCCAAGACATGGAAACAACCTAAATGGCCATCAACACATAAATGGATAAAGAAAATGGATAAAGAAGATTATTTTATATATGTGTGTGTGTGTGTGTATAGACTATTGCTCAGCCATAAAAAGGAATGAAGTAATGCTGTTTGCAGCAACATGGATGGTCTGAGAGATCATACTAAGTGAAGTCAGAAAGACAAATATCATACAATATCCCTTATATGTGAAATCTAAAATATCACACAAATGAACTTATCTATAAAATAGAAACAGACTCATAGACATAGAGAACAGACTTGTGGTTGCCAAGGCAGAGGGAGAGGGGCAGGGATGGATTGGGAGTTTGGGATTAGCAGATGCAGACTACTGTGTATAAAATGGATAATAACACAGTCCTATCGTATATGTATAACACAAGGAACTATAGTCAATATCCTGTGATAAACCATAATGGAAAAGAACATTAAAAAAGAATGTACACGTATAACTGAATCACTTTGCTGTACAGCAGAAATTCATACAAACTGTTAAATCAACTATAATTCAATAAAAGTAAAAAAAATAAAATAATATGCCAGTGTTGTTTCTCTCATATCCTTGACATGGAAGGTTGGCTTTTCATCATCTGAGAGAATTTACAGGCAATGAATGCCCTCCCTTCTCATATTTGCCTGAAGATCCCTATGTGAGCTTTGGAATAATGAAGCCTGAACACAGAAAATATAAACCAAATTAAGACAAAAAGCTCTAAACACCCAAACAGGCTGCCTATTGACTCTGCTAAGCTCCTCTCCATACATATCCTTCTACCAGGGTTAGAAAACTGTTCAGTGAAAATCAAAAGTTGAAGCTCATGGCTTCTATGAAAAGGAAGACCCATCTTTGATATTTTTTGTTTCCCTGCAGAGATCTTTCAGTTACTCTCATTGCAGAAATGACTTTGAATAAGAGCCAATAATTACCACAATGGACATTTAATATTTATCATGTTAAGTTCTTAATAACCTTTAATAGGCATTAATCATGTAAACTTATTAAGAATCACAGCAAATTTGTGAGGAACCATTTCCTAGGATGATTTATAAAACCACAGAGACTATCAAATTTCGACAAATCATTCCTTGAAGTGAAGGTAATTTAAAAAGGAATATAATCAAAACAAATTTGGTATATGAATGTGACTTCAATGGGATGTTAATGCAAGTTTCTTGATGATATTTGTTAAGTCATGAAAAAAATAACTTTAGGTTTTGATTATTAACAATAAGTTTACTCAGTCACAATTCTGAAAGGATAGCAAAGCCTCAATGGATCTGTGGTCTGTGATACTGAAGTCAGAAGAGAATTCTCTATGGGTGTGAATTTTGTTTCTTTGATGTCCACCTATGCAGTAGGACAGTGATTGAATTTAAAGAAAAGGTGGAATAAATGCAAGTTCACACACAAGAACTGTTGGATCATATTCTAGGAAATTTAAATTTATACTTTTTCTAATTTGCAAGCTTTGTTGATTAAGAAAAACCCTTGCTATTCTTTTTCACTTTGAATGTCACCCTCCTGCTCTCCTGCACCCACCTAGCTCAAGGAACATCGTAGGAGTGTTCCATGATGAATAGGTATGGTTATAAATATAGAGTTGTATGTGTAGAGCTACCTAATATTCTTATTAAGGGAAGAGTTCCCACCCACACCTTGAACTAACTAAATAAATAAAATACTTAGGAGTAAACCTGAACAAGAAGGTGAAAGACTTATATGCTGAGGACTATAAAAATTAATAAAGGAAATTGAAGATGATTCAAGGAAAGTGATAGATATCCCACGCTCTTGGATTGGAAGAATTAATCCTGTTAAAATGGCCACACCACCCATACTACTACAGATTTAATGTAATCTCTATCAAATTACCCATGACATTTTTCACAGAATTAGGGAAAATAATCCTAAAATTTACATGGAACCATAGAAGACCCAGAATTGCCAATGTAATCCTGATAAAAAGAAAAAAGCAAGAGGCATAACCCTCGAAAACTTCAGACTATACTACAAAGCTACAGTAACCAAAACAATGTGGGGAAAAAACCCAAAAAACAGTGTGGTACAGGCTCAAAACCAGACATTTGGATAAATGGAACAGCATAGCGAACCTAGAAGTAAATCCAGACACCTACAGTCAACTAATTGTCAACAAAAGAGGCAAGAATATACAATAGAGAAAAGATTTTCTTCAGCAAGGAGTGTTGGGGAAGTTGGACAGCTGCATGTAAGTTAGAACACACCCTCACACCATACACAAAAATAAACTCAAAATGGCTAAAAGACTTAGAAGACATGACTCCATAAAACCCCTAGAAGAAAACATAGGCAACACCTTCTCTGACATAAACTGCACCAACGTTTTCTTTGGTCAGTCTCCCAAGGCAAAAGAAATAAAAGGAAAAACAAACAAAAGGGACCTAATCAAACTTATAAGCTCTTTCACAGCAAAGGAAACTGTTAACAAAATGAAAAGACAACCAATGAATTGGGAGAAAATATTTGCAAACAATGTTACTGACAAGGGCTTAATTTCAAAAATGTATAAACAGTTCATACAACTCAACAACAACAAAAAAATCAAATAACCCAATTGAAAAATGGGCAGAAGAACTAAATGTATATTTCTCCAAAGAAGATATACAGATGGCCAATAGTCGCATGAAAAGATGCTCAACATTGTTAATTATCAGAGAAATGCAATCAAAACTACAAAGAGGTAATACCTCATAGCAGTCATAATGGCCATCATTAAAAAATCTACACATAACGAATGATGGAGAGAGCCTGGAAGAAAGGGAATCATCCTGCATTGTTGGTGGGGATGTAAATTGGTGAAATCACCATGAAGAACAGTATTTAGGTTCCTCAAAAACCTAAAAATAGAGTTATCATATGATCCAGTAATCCCACTCCTGGGCATATATCCAGCCAAAACCAATTCAAGAAGATACATGCACCCCTATGGTCACAGCAAAACTACTGACAAAAGCCAAGACACGGAAACAACCTAAATGTCCATCCACAGATGAGTGGACAAAGAAGATGAGATGATGTATATGCACGCACACACACAGACACACATACACACACACACACAAAAATACACACACACATACACACACATATACACACATACACACACAAAAATACACACACATACACACGCACACACACACACTGGACTACTACTCAGTCATAAAAAAGAGTGAAAAAATGCCATTTGCAGCAACATGGATAGATGGACCTAGAGATTATACTAAATGAACTAAGTCAGAGAAATACAAATACCATATGGAATCACTTACATGTAGAGTCTAAAATATGACACAAATGATCTATTATACAAAACAGAAACAGACTCAGAGATGGAGAACAGATTTGTGGTTCCCAAGGGGAGGTGAGGTGAGGGAGGGAGAGATGGGGAGTTTGGGGGTAGCAGATGCAAACTAGTAGATATACACTGGATAAAAAACAAGGTCCTACAGTATAGCACGAGCAGCTATGCTCTATATCTTGTGACAAACCACAATGGGAAAGACTATGAAAAAGAATGTGTGTATATACACACATATAACTGAATCAGATATAATCAGATACACACATACAACTGAATCACCCGACTGTTAAGCAGAACTTATTGCAACATTGCAACCAAATCACTTGGCTATATAAGTAGAATTTATTACAACATTGTAAACCAACTACACTTTGATCAAATAAAATATTTTAAAATGTCAATAGTTTTTTTCTTGTAACTATTTATTATCACACGTAATACACATAAGGTTGCCAGATAAAATGAAGATATCTGGTTAAATTTGAATTTCAGATAAATAATGAAGAATTTTTGCTATAAATTATGTCCCACGCAATCTTTGGGACACGCATTAAAAAATTACTCATTGTTTATCTGAAATTCAAATTTAACTGGACATTCTCTACTTTTATTTGCTAAATCTGGCAATCCTACGTTCATGCTTTATATAAACACAAAAACAAAGAAACATAATCACCAGGATTCTCACATTCTTGATTCTTTTCCTAATCCCTTAATACAATTGGAACTAATTTGGGTGCTTCCCAACCAAATTATTATAAATTAAAATATTTTTAAAATTATGTATTTTCAACAAGTAATGTCAGCATCGTTAACCCCCTTTGGCTTTCCCTTCTTCTGGAGTCATCTTGTTAAGAAAATGAAGATGGATGCATGCTGGAGTAAAGCCAGAAATATCACTGGCCAGACTGTTAAGAATCTGCTAAAATATTGACAAAGAAAACTCAGGTTACAGATAACATATTATTCCATCTTTGGCAGCCAGAGAGTGGCAAGGGCGACCCTCACTACTGAAAGACGTGTGGTGGTATGCATCTCCATGCTTCTATCCGTCTGATTATAACTGACAGAATGAATGGAAAACATACCACAGCCCCCACATTTGAGCAAATTCCCCTGACTTCCTCCTTTTTGTTGTTGTTTGATATACGTTTGTTGTTATCTATGCATTTTGCTAGGATAATATGGGAGAATGGCCATCGACTTTCCAAAGGATTTTTTTTTTTTCCAAAGGATTTTAAAGCTGTTTCTGATACCAGGACTCTCATGTGAGTGGAGGATTGTGCGTGTGTATGTGTTTGCATGTGTGGGTATGCGTGTAAGTAGGTGAGCGGGAGTGCACGCGTGGGCCTGGGGCATGTATGGAGGGGCAAGCAGAGAACGCTTGAAGGGTAAGGATGGCCCTAAGACACAAGACCTAATGAGGAGGAGCACCTCTCCTGGGCTTTCTGGATAGTGCTTGGGCACATCAAGATAGCAACAGTAATTAAACACTATTTTAATGAAGTGTGTGACTTCTGAAGAAGGAATGAACAGTGATCGAGGAGTAGATATCTAGGGAAGGTGCCACTCTCATCCTCTGCCCCCCCCAAGGATGCATCAAGGGTAAGGGTGTGTCAAGGGAATATCCTTGTCTGTATTCTGGAGCAGAGTGTGTGAATATGTGTATTTGCATGTGTGAGATCCAGGTGCTGGGAGAAGTTCTCCCTGGGACAAGTAGAGGGGTTGAGGGCCTGACTCCATAGGGCTGCGGTCTCTCTCTGGCCCTGTTGACTCCCGTGGACTTTCCATTCCTACTTGAAGTGTTCACTTGGCCCTGAGCCTTGGGAATACTATCCCATTGATTCTCTTCTGGTCCGTATCTTACTATTAATAAAAGGAGCCCTTTTCTGCTTTCTGTGCCATGTCATATCTGAAGAATAATCAGATAGCCGTGAACTCTCCTTCAAAGTACCACTGGTGTAGAACATTCTTAGAACCTATGACTTGACCATTGAGCTCTTGTTTTCCACCTGCTGGACAATGTCAGGGTTGTCCCTGATTAAAGAGATGCTCTTTCTGTCTGGGCAGGGATCCCAAAGAATATTCCTTCTGGGTGAATCTCTTCAACTCCTCATATCTGTCAGGGTCAGGAGAATGCCAGGCACCAAACAAGTTGTTGGAGAGAAAACAAGGGAAATTTTATCACTTCCCCTCAAGGAGCACATGTGGTAACAAAATCAGAAAAAGAAACCATTATAAATGGATAAGCCCTTGGGAGACTATGGCCACAGAGATGGAAGGGGTGGGTGGGTGGGATGGGGTGTGTGTGTGGTGTGACGTGGAAATCACTTCAGGTATGTTGGAAGACACAGTATTTAAATCGAGCCTTGAAGATCCTTAAGAATAAGCTCAACAGGGAAATTATTCCAGAAACAACATGGACAACACAGAGATGGGGCAATGGCTGCACCCATGGAGAGACACAGGGCACTGTGTCTGTATTTTGGAGCAGAGTGCGTGAATATGTGTATTTGCAGGTGTGGGCGTGAGTGCACAGAACATAAACAGAATTCTGGAGATGAGATCGAGCCAATCATGAAAAGCTTAGTGAACTTTGCTAACAGGTTGGGTGTGTATCAGAAGCATGGCAAGACGTTGAAGAATTTTAGGCGTGTTGTAACTGGGGGGCTTCCCACGTGGTGCGAGTGGTAAAGAACCCACCTGCCAGTGCAGGAGATGTAAGAGATGGGGGTTTAATCTCTGGGTCGGGAAGATCCCCTGGAGGAGGGCATGGCAACTCACTCCAGTAGTCTTGCTTGGAGAGCCCCCAAGGATAGGGGAGCCCGGCGGACTACAGTCCATGGGGTCATAGAGTCAGACACAACTGAAGTGACTCAGCACACACATAGCACGCTGTAACTGGACTTAACCTTCAGAAAGATGCTGTTGGCAACAGCAAAGGTAAATGGCCACAGGAGGCATAAACAGAAGTAAGATGATAAGTTCCAGGAATTGAGAAAAGAACTACGGTAAAGGTGACAAAAGCAGATAGAGACATGTCTGTCAACAGAATTTAGGAGTAAACGGGGTGCGATGCGGCTAGTGGGGTGGCATGACAGTTTCAGGTTTGTGTCATTGGGTGGATGGTGATGTCATTCGTTAAGCAAGAGAAAACAGGAGCAGGGACAGACTCTAAGTTTTGCTATTCTGAGTCTGAGGCTTAAATGACATTCAGATGCCTCGAACTCAGAAGAGAGGTTAGCTATACTGATAGGTTTAAAAATCCTCAGTGTTTCAATGTTATATTTAAAGAGACTCTAGGATGCATCGGGGCGGGGGGGGTTAGGAGTTTCTGTAACAGGTAGGAACAGGTTTCAGTACATTATTTCAACACTAGCTTAGGTAGCACTTTACAGATACTCATACCCATTTTTTATAAAAAATTAAAGATTTTAAGTATCTCACACAAGGGAAGACTCTACATATGGACATCACCAGATGGTCAACACCAAAATCAGACTGATTATATTCTTTGCAGCCAAAGATGGAGAAGCTCTATACAGTCAGCAAAAACAAAACTAGGAGCTGATTGTGGCTCAGATCATGAACTCCTTATTGCCAAATTCAGACTTCAGTTGAAGAAAGTAGGGAAAACCACTAGACCATTCAGGTATAACCTAAATCAAGTCCCTAATGATTATACAGTGGAAGACAGAAATAGATTTAAGGGACTAGGTCTGATAGACAGAGTGTCTGATGAACTACGGATGGAGGTTCATGACATAGTATAGAAGACAGGGAGCAAGACGATCCCCAAGAAAAAGAAATGCAAAAAAGCAAAATGGCTCTCTGAGGAGGCCTTACAAAAAGCTTAGAAGAGAAGTGAAAGGCAAAGGAGAACAGGAAAGATATACCCATTTGAATGCAGAGTTCCAAAGAATAGCCAGGAGAGATAAGAAAGCCTTCCTCAGTGATCAGTGCAAAGAAATAGAGGAAAACAATAGAATGGGAAAGACTAGAGATCTCTTCAAGAAAATTAGAGATACCAAGGGAATATTTCATGCAAAGATGGGCTCAATAAAGGACAGAAATGGTAAGAACCTAACAGAAGCAGAAGATATTAAGAAGAGGTGGCAAGAATACACAGAAGAACTGTACAAAAAAGATCTTCATGACCCAGATAATCATGATGGTGTGATCACCCACCTAGAGCCAGACATCCTGAAATGTGAAGTCAAGTGGGCCTTAGGAAGCATCACTACAAACAAGCTAGTGGAGGTGATGGAATTCCAGTTGAGCTATTTCAAATCCTAAAATTTGATGCTGTGAAAATGCTGCACTCAATATGCCAGCAAATCTGGAAAACTCAGCAGTGGTCACAGTACTGGAAAAGGTCAGTTTTCATTCCAATACCAAAAAGGCAATGCCAAAGAATGCTCAAACTACCACACAATTGTACTCATCTCACACACCAGCAAAGTAATGTTCAAAATTCTCCAAGCCAGGCTTCAACAGTATGTGAACCGTGAACTTCCAGATGTTCAAGCTGGTTTTAGAAAAGGCAGAGGAACCAGAGATTAAGTTGCTAACATCTGCTGGATCATTGAAAAAGCAAGAGAGTTCCAGAAAAACATCTATTTCTGCTTTATTGACTATGACAAAGCCTTTGACTATGTGGATCATAATAAACCGTGGAAAATTCTGAAAGAGATGGAAATACCAGACCACCTGACCTGCCTCTTGAGAAATCTGTATGCAGGTCAGGAAGCAACAGTTAGAACTGGACATGGAAGAACAGGCTGGTTCCAAATAGGAAAAGGAGTATGTCACGGCTGTATATTGTCACCCTGCTTATTTAACTTATATGCAGAGTACATCAAGAGAAATGCTGGGCTGGATGAAGCACAACCTGGAATCAAGATTGCTGGCAGAAATATCAATAACCTCAGATATGCAGATGACACCACCCTTATGGCAGAAAGTGAAGAAGAACTAAAGAGCCTCTTGATGAAAGTGAAAGAGGAGAATGAAAAAGTTGGCTTAAAGCTCAACATTCAGAAAACAAAGATCATGGCATCCGGTCCCATCACTTCATGGCAAATAGATGGGGAAACAGCAGAAACAGTGGCAGACCTTATTTTTGGGGGGCTCCAAAATCACTGCAGATGGTGACTGCAGCCATGAAATGAAAAGACACTTACTCTTTGGAAGAAAAGTTATGACCAACCTAGATAGCATATTAAAAAGCAGAGACATTACTTTGCCCACAAAGGTTCATCTAGTCAAGTATATGGTTTTTCCAGTAGTCATGTATGGATGTGAGAGTTGGACTATAAAGAAAGCTGAGCACTGAAGAATTGATGCTTCTGAACTGTGGTGTTGGAAAGACTCTTGAGAGTCCCTTGGACTGCAAGGAGATCCAACCAGTCCATGATAAAGGAAATCAGTCCTGAATGTTCATTGGAAGGACTGATGTTGAAGCTAAAACTCCAGTACTTTGGCCACCTGATGCGACGAGCTGACTCATTTGAAAAGACCCTGATGCTGGGAAAGATTGAAGGTGAGAGGAAAAGGGGATGGCAGAGGATGTGATGGCTTGATAGCATCACTGACTTAATGGACATGAGTTTGGGTAAAGTCCGGGAGTTGGTGATGGACAGGGAGGCCTGGTGTGCTGTGATTCATGGGGCCGCGAAGAGTTGGACACAACTGAGCGACTGAACTGAACCTAAGTATCTCACGGTGGTCACAACAATTCCGAAAGATGAGAAAGCCACCATCCATCTCATATGACAGAGGAGGAAGCCGAGGCTCAGATTGAATGCCTTTCCTGAGGTCACTTAGCTAGTCAATTGACGGGTCTCTGGCCTGTGAATCCAGGACTCTTTCTGAGCTCCCCAGGGCCTCTCTTGTTGAAGAGAAGGCCAGCACCGCTCACCACATCCTGCTTCCTGCAGCAGGCAAATGTGGATTTCTTAAGAGCTTTAAAACCCAAAGGTACAATAGCCACATGAAGATTATACCACAGTGCTCTTGGCACACACGTCACCATCCTAGAAGTCCTTATTTTGTTGCTAAATGTGCTCTTTGTACATGCTTATTGGGTGGAATACAGTATAAAAAGAATGTGGTTACATAAAGAACCAGTAACTTCAGTTTCTCTGGGTCCTTGCTAATCTCTTTCTTTCAGTGCCATGGAAAGTGGAATCTCAGGGCTGGCACAGGGTTGAGAGAAAGCTATGCTTTCTTCCGCAACATGCCACTCCCACAACTCTGCTGGTGGGGTTGTGCCCACAGGAAATGGGTTGTACAGAAGTATGAAAACAGCATGTGGGTGCTTGGTGAATTCCCTATCCCCCTTTCTCCACTGAGAAGCCGGTTCATACCAGTTCTGAGTCTGCAGGGAATCTCTTTACAGCTGCCTCCTATCCCTTCTGAGCTCAGCTGATCGGACTTCCTTGGGCTGTGCCTCCATGTCCATGCCCGGACTTCCTGGAGTGATGCTTTGGCTTGAATAGACTGCTTTTCAATGACTGTTCACTTGAGCTGTCTAACCTTAGGTAAATCATGCCTCACCTGGGCATCCTTCACAAAGGCCTAGGAACTCTGCCAGGTCCGGCAACCCTCATTTCGACAATATTAATGACAGGCAGGTGAAAGAATCTGGTGAACTCAGAAGAAAGCTGATCTCCGTTCCACAACAGAATTTTGTTGGTCTCCCTAAGTTCTCATATGTAGTCAGATTATGAAATGATACTTCTCATTCTCAACCACAGTTTACTTCCTCGTTTCCCTATTATTGAACATTTTGGTTATTTGTAAATTTCTCCTTATGGATAATATACCAACACGTGTCCATTACGTCTTTATCCTATTGAATTATTATTAATAATATTATCTCATTTGGTATACATGTCAGGAACCTAGGAATTCTTCGGCATTTTCTCACTAGGATTCTTTCCAACACCAAATCCACTAATATCCTCTATTCTCTTTCTCAGCTGTTTTGTTGCATGACTGTAATTCCTTATTATTTTCCTTGGGACTACTGTAACAGAATGCTCAGGTCCTCTCTCCTCAAAGAGATTCCTAATATCTAAAAGGACTTAAAAGTCACCATTTCAAAAGTGATCAGTCTTGGTAATACAGCAAACCCATAACTAAACCACAAGGAAAGCTTGGAATCAAAGACCTGTGGTTGGCTTGTCTTCAAAAAATAGCAAATAGTTGTTTTTTCTCCCCTGGAGCTTGCCCTCCTGGACAGTGTCATTGGCCTGAGTCTAAGTGGTCAAGTACTTGTGAATATTTTGTTTTGATTTTGTGGTTTTTATCTCTTCTTCAGTTTTCACTGTATGTCACCATAAGAATGATTTTAGAAATATTCAAATTGTGGGTGCTGGAGAAGACACTTGAGAGTCCCATGGAGATCAAACTAATCAATCCTAAAGGAAATCAACCCTGAATAATCACTGGAAGGACTGATGCTGAAGCTCCAATACTTTGACCACCTAATGTGAAGAACCAACTCCTTAGAAAGACCCTGATGCTGGGAAAGATTGAAGGCAAAAGGAGAAAGGGGTGACAGAGGATAAGATGATTAGATGGCATCATCAATTCAATGGACACGAATTTGAGCAAACTTCAGGAAATAGTGAAGGACAGCAAAGCCTGGCATGTTATAGTCCATGCAGTTGCAAAGAGTTGACATGACTTAGTGACTGAACAAGTGCATAAATAATTTTTTTAAAGGAAATATATCTACATTTACATAACAAGCTTTGTGATACAAGACAGGCACACTCAACATTGTCACAATAAAGAATCTTAGAACAAAACGCATAGAAATGAAGAAGCTAATCCAACTGAAAACACTTCAACATGTTACTTCAGAAGCATGGGTCCCCTGAACATGTGCAAATTGTAGAAGAGGAAAAGTTCCAAGGAGTTAGTTGGTTGGAGTCTCTACTTATTACTTGGAAAGAAGTATTGAATATTCAGTCAAACTGAATATTTCAATTCTTTTTGATTAGTAAATCATGTGAAGAAACACTCATGTGTCTAGTCAAGGCTATGGTTTTTCCAGTGGTCAGGTATGGATGTGAGAGTTGGACTAAAAAGAAAGTTGAGTGCCGAAGAATTGATGCTTTTGAACTGTGGTGTTGGAGAAGACTCCTGAGAGTCCCTTGGACTGCAAGGAAATCCAACCAGTCCATCCTAAAGGAGATCAGTCCTGGGTGTTCATTGGAAGGACTGATGTTGAAGCTGAAGCTCCAATAATTTGGCCACCTGATGCGTTGAGCTGACTCATTGGAAAAGACCCTGATGCTGGGAAAGATTGAGGGCAGGAGGAGAAGGGGAAGATAAAGGATGAGATGGTTGGATGGCATCATCGACTCAATGGACGTGGGTTTGGGTGGACTCCGGGAGTTGGTGATAGACAGGGAGGCTGGGCGTGCTGCAGTTCATGGGGTCTCAAAGAGTCACATACGACTGAGCGACTGAACTGAACTGAACTGAAGGCATATTCTGGGATAAATTGTCTGCATGTTAATAGATACCAGTATTAGAAGTGGATGACTGATGAAAGGCACTGAGCTAGGGTTAAACACAACTTTTTCAAAGAAGTTGTGTCAAATCCCAGGTACCTACACTCAGTATTCACAAGGCCACTGTGGTTAGATGCTGTATCTGTTTTTAAGAGTGTAGTAACATTAGATGGGCCTGCCTGGTGGCTCAGTGATAAAGAACCCATATGCAAATATTGGAGACACAGGTTAGATTCCTGGGTCGGGAAGATCCCCTAGAGAAAGAAATGGCAACCCACTCCAGTATTCTTGCCTGAGAAATCCCATGGACAGAGGAACCTGGTGGGCTACAGCCCATGGGGTCACAAAGAGTTGGACATGACTTAGTGACTAAACAACAGCAACATTAGATAGATGCTATAAGATTTTTAGCACAGTAGCATAGCTGATAAAGGAACCTATAATTAATATCTTTCAAAAAATCTATTAATGGCTGAATTTAAATGGTCACTACTTCTAACAACCTAATGGTGTTGAGGTGAGGTATGATCACTTGAGAAGTATTTTATATTATTCTAAAGGAAGATGTTACACTTTTCTAAAAATCTCACTTCAAATCCATGTTTCTATGATACATTGTATTAGAGAAACATAAAAATAACAAGCAATACAGAGTTCAAATGAAACAAAACTGTAAAACAAATAAATAAACCATGTGTACTTTCTATGATTGGATAAAATATAATAGAAAATTTAGTGTCAAATGGGTACTCAACTCATCTTCAATACTGTTCAGGAACGTAACATATAAGTATTTTCAACACAAATACAATAAGATCTGTGAATATGGACTATTAGTGTAATGTAAAGTAACTTGTATAAAATATTACTCCTTTGCAACTAATTATGAGAGAAAATAGGGAAATCTAAGTCCACTAGGGCTAATAACTGTTGATACTGCCTTTTTGATATTTAATTCTATTTGCCAAATGGCACTGAGCTTTTGATATCATACTGAAAATAGATTTTCCCCTTGATAAGAAAAATCTTCCCAAATAAATAAAACATAACCTCATTTTAAAAGAAAAAAAAATCTTTAAAAAACAGTAAATTGCATGTAAATCAATGACTTTGTGTATGTGTATGGTAAGAACATGCCATACACAAAAGTAAACTCAAAATGGCTTAAAGACTTAAATAGAAGACATGACCCCATACAAGTCTTAGAAGAGAACACAGGCAAAACATTCTCTGACATAAATTGTACCAATGTTTTCTTTGGTCAGTCTTCCAAGGCAAAAGAAATAAAAGCAAAATAAACAAATGGGACCTAATCAAGCTTTTGCACAGCAAAGTAAGCCATAGCCAACATGAAAAGACAACCTACAGAATGGGAGGAAATATTTGCAAACTACACAACTGACAAGGGCTTGATTTCCAAAATATACAAAGAGCTCAGCTCAACAACAACAAAACAAACATCACAAGCAAGAAATAGGCATAAGACCTAAATAGACATTTCTCCAAAGAAGATATACAGAATGGTCAATAGGCACATAAAGAGATGCTCCACACTGCTAATTATTAGAAAAATGCCAATCAAAACTATAATGAGGTATCACTTCATACCAATGAGAATGGTTATCATCAAGAAGTCTTCAAATAATAAATGCTGGAGAGGGTTTGGAGTAAAGAGAAGCCTCCTACATTCTTGGTGGGAATGTCAACTGGTATAGCTGCCACTTTGGAGAACCATATGGAGGTTTCTTAAAAAACTAAAAACAGAGATACCATATAATCTAGCAATTCCACTCCTGGACATATATCCAGAAAAAAAAACCCTCTAATTTGAAAAGATACATTCACCCCAATATTCATGGCAGCATTATTTGCAATTGCGAAATGTGGAAGCAACTTAAGTGTCTACTGACAGATAAATGGATAAACAAGATGTGGTGTGTGTATGTATATGTATATGTGGAGTATATACATATATATTACTCATCCATAAAACACAATGGAGTATTAACTCATCCACTAAAAGGAATGAAATAACGCTATTTGCAGTAACATGGATGGACCTAGAGATTATCATGCTCAGTGAAGTCAGATAAAGACAAACACCATATAGTATCATTTATATGTGGAGTCTAAAAAAATTATACAATAAACTTATTTACAAAACAGAAATAGACTCACAGATAGAACAACATATGATTAACAAAGGGGAAAGGGCAGGAGGGATAAATTAGGAGTTCGGGATTAACAGATACAGACTACTATATATAAAATAGATAACAAGGACCTACTATATAGCAGTATGTGTATGTGTTTAATTATATATATAAATATACATAATATACAAATTTTATATATATATTCACTGAATCACTTTGCTATACACCTGAATAAGTCTGTCACTTAACACAGTGAAGGGAATCACTTTTAGGAACTTCAGCCACAGGAAAACACCCCACGTTCCAGGACTCCACTGAGGAAGCAGAAGCAAAGACAAAAAAGTGGAGCAAGAGTGGTCTCCTGAAGCAGATACGAGCTTGAACCGTGGCTTGGCTGTGTGACTTTGCTCAGTTAAGGGGTCCTCAGGGCCCCTGACCTGATAAGTGCGTCCGTGAGGGATGCTGTTTGGCTTAAATGATCAAAACAACAGTTGCTGAAATAGAGGTCAGAGGAAGCAGCCGGTCCAGGGATTCTGTCTCTCTGCCTTGCCACCCTTAGCTGGGCCTCTCTTCCTCAAGATGCTAACTCGGCTCCTCGACCTCCAAAAATTAGAGGAGAAAATGGCAACCCACTCTAGTAGTTTTGCTTGGAAAATCCCACAGACAGAGGAGCCTAGAGGCCTACAGTCCACGGGGTCACAAAGAGTTAGACATGACTGAGCGCGTGTGCATGCGTGCACACAAACATACACATGCCTCCAAACATGGTGCCTTTAAGAAAGAAGGGGGAAGACACAGGGGAAAAGGCTCAGGCTGTTGAATATAAACAGGGTTTCGCAGGAACTATCAACCACCCCCTACATTCCACTGAATACAAGTATACCATCACATGGACACCCTGAGCTACGAGAAAGCCTGAAAACAGCACTGCACAGCAGGGTCTCGCAAGAGCAACCGTGCTCCCGTGAGGACACAGAGCAAGACAGCAGAACCCAGATGCCTCTGACCTGCGCTCCTCAGCCTTCTGGATTACTCTAACTCAATTTTCTCCTGTGTTTCACCATTACCTCTATATCTTGACTTTACACATTGAATGACCAGGTCATATCACAATTTCAAATCATATCCCCTTCCCCCTAAAGGTTGGTGACTCAATACTTGTTTGAGATTCTCCAAGTGAAGTGTGTTAGGGCAGTATCAAGGACCGTTATGACCATGAAGCTTTTGTGTTATTTTTACAGATTTGTTTTTCTCTTTTTTAAAAAATGAGTTTGTGTTAAATAATAAGGAAATAACTAAATCCCCAAGCAGATGAAACTACTGCTCAGCTGTAGTGTTCACATTCAGCCTGGGCTGAGGTGACATGGCTCTCAGACTCCAATTCTCCACTGACAGATTAGCGCGGAAGAGGATGAATTCCACCACCTCTTCCTTCTGCGCCAGCTGTGGGAGGTCACGAGCCCTGGTGAGAAAGTAGCTTTTTGTTGTTGTTTAGTCACTAAGTCGTGTCTGACTCTTCTGAGACCCCATGGACAGTAGCCCACCAGGCTCCTCTGATCATTGGATTTTCCAAGCAAGAATACTGGAGTGGGTTGCTATTACCTTCTCCAGGGGATCTTCCTGACCTAGAGATTGAACCTGTGTCTCCTGCATTGACAGGTGGATTCTTTAGCACTGAGCCACCTGGGATGCAGAGAAAGTAGTTTAGGTACCATTATTACTCATCATCCTTTCTGGTTCCCCCCTTCTACCCTGATGATCCATCTTTTAGCCTTGAATAAAGAAGGGGCCAGATCAGGCACCCCAGAAAATCTGAGGATGCTTTTTTGTTTTTTTCTGAGGATGTTTTAGAAGGACAGGAAGTCAAAGGAGGCTTGAAGAGGGATCATGCCCAGGATCTCTGCAGAGTTGGAGAAGGCTTGTCACAGAAACCACAATGCTTGACTTCATAGTGACCTCTGCCTGAGAACCTGCAATAAAGGCAAAACTCTTGTCTGAACCACAGTCATCCACCCCCTTCAAATTGTATCATGTTATTTTTAGTTTAACCATAGTCTTTGAGGCGATGGTTTCCCGAAGTTATTTCTAGCTCTAACTGAGAGAGTTTATGGTTGGAAAAGTCAGACCTCCTCTATCCTCACTGATTTTCTTTCAGATATCATTATGGGATTAACAGAGAATGCCTCTAAAAAGATTACACCTACAAGAGAGAAGGCAACAAAAGGAAATCATGAATCACATCAGGGGCCTATTTGAGACACTCTCCTCTGGGAAATTTTAATTCTCATTTAGAATGCAGGAGTCTGACTCCTGTATTCTATGGGAAAAAATCAGTTTTTAATATGAAGTTAATTAAAATGTGAAAACTGAAGAGTCTATTTTCATACAAGGTCACATCTCACTAGGTACTAACGTCAAATAAACCATCAGGAAAATATGTCCTGTTCACAGTTTGACACTGAAGCCTGCACAGGAGTTGAAACAACAAAATTAAAGAGAAGTATAGTCCACCGGAGGATCTGTTCTGAGCTCATGTGTTCACTGACTCACAGTTGATACCATGACCATTCTTGAGTACCTAGCCTTTAAGGGGACAATCCCTGATGCTGGTTTCTTCTGCAGCTCAGAGATGGAACATGGAAGCCCTCCAGGGCATAATGGCCACTTTAGTTGCTAGAGTGGCTGAAGAACAGGGTGGTGGCTGGCATGGCCGGCCTGAGGTCACAATTGCCCCGAGCAGATTCTAGGTCTCTTGATGAATGGGTCCAGTGAATCGTTGCCAGAGAGCTTCTTTCCAATGTCAATCCCAAGTGAATGTGACATTGTGTCGCCTTTCTGTCTTTATGGCTGCTAGAGTCCATGAAGCTCAAAGTGAGAAAATTGTAGAAAACCACTCTTTATCACAGCACCAAATTTTCACATTTAAGTGTCAACAATGTTTTCCTTTGTCAAGAGACATACACGTCATTTCAAGAATGTCTGGTGCTCAAACTGACAAAGGCTTCCTTTTGTTTCATGGGAAAATACAGCATGGACAGAGTAGGAGTGTTTTTTTTTTTTTTCTTGGAAATGGTTTTGCTTATTGTTTTTGAGTTGGTGGCATTATTGATTTCTCCATCCATGACTAAATGTAACCATTTTAGCTTAATTATTTTAACTTTGGGAAATGAGCATCACGTGATATAAACTCATACCCAAACTGACTTAATTTATGAAAATGGCTATAGAACAAAGATTGACAAATGATAGCCGTGGGCCAAATCTAGTCTGTTGCCTGTTTCTGCATAGCTTATAAGCCAAGACAGGTTTGTACTTCATAAAAATGAGCAGGACCTTCATTTAAGGATTGTTATTGTGCTACCAAGGGCTTCCCTGGTGGCTCAGAGGGTAAAGCATCTGCCTGCAATGCGGGAGACCCGGGTTCGATCCCTGGGTTGGGAAGATCCCCTGGAGAAGGAAATGGCAACCCACTCCAGTACTCTTGCCTGGAAAATCCCATGGGCAGAGGAGCCTGGTGGGCTGCAATCCATGGGGTCACAAAGAGTCGGACATGACTAAGCGACTTCACTCACGTCACCATTATGCTACCAAAGGAATAGGAAGGAAGCAGGACTGGGCAGAGGGAAAAACTGAACTCTATTAATACTATCTTCTGCAGGGATGACTGAGTTTTCTTTGAGCTGGGATATGTTGCTGTGAATGTGAGCTGACCTCAGAAGGTGGTACAACTTTGAGCAGGACAGCTTTCTTAGCTAAGGCAATCCTTGAAGAGCGATGACGATGATGACTCAAGATCCTCTTCTGTCAGCCCTCTCAGCAACTGGGGAACCAGTCCTCCAGCTTGGCCCATGGCCTGCCTCAAGAGTCAGCCCAGTACAGTTATGGTGCCTTTCCTCTAGCTCTGTCCTGAAGTTCCTTGGCTTCATGACCTGGGAAGTCTTCCCTGTCCTTCACCATCTCTCGGAGATTGCTCAAACTCATGTTCATTGAGTCAATGATTTTCATCTCTCCATGTCATCCTCTGTCATCCCATTCACCTCCTGCCTTCAATCTTTCCCAGCATCAGGGTCTTTTCCAATGAGTAGGCTCTTTGCATCAGCTGGCCAAAGTACTGGAGCTTCAGCATCAGTCGTTCCAATGAATATTCAGGATTGATCTCCTTTAGGATTGACTTGTTTGATATTCTTGCAATCCAAGGGACTCTCAAGAGTCTCCTCCAGCATCACAGTTCAAAAGCATCAATTCTCCAGCACTCAGCCTTCTTTATGAAGTCCAACTTTCACATCCATATATGACTACTGGAAAAACCATAGCTTTGACTAGACTATATAAACCTTTGTCAGCAAAGTAATGTCTCTGCTTTTTAACAGATTGTCTAGTTTTGTCATAGCTTTTCTTCCAAGAAGCAAGCATCTTTCAATTTCACGGCTGCAGTCACCATCTGGTGATTTTGGAGCCCAAGAAAATCAAGTCTGTCACTGTTTCCATTCTTTCCCCATCAATTTGCCATGAAGTAATGGAACTGGATGCCATGATCTTAGTTTTTCAAATGTTGAGTTCTAAGCTGGCTTTTTCACGCTCTTCTTCCACCTTCCTCAAGAGGCTTTTTAGTTCCTCTTCACTTTCTTCCATAAGGGTGGTGTCATCTGTGTATCTGAGGTTATTGATATTTCTCTTGGCAATCTTGATTCCAGCTTGTTCTTCATCCAGTCCAGCATTTTGCATGATTGTATTCTGCATATAAGTTAAGTAAGCAGGGTGACAATATATAGCCATGACATACTCCTTTCCCAATTTCCAACCAGTCCATTTTTCCATGTCTGTTTCTAACTGTTGCTTCTTGACTTGCATACAGGTTTCTCAGGAGGTAGGTAAGGTGGTCTTGTATTTCCATCTCTAAGAATTTTCCAGTTTGTTGTGATCCACAGTCAAAGGCTTCAGCGTAGGCAATGAAGCAGATGTTTTCCTGGGATTCCCTTGCTTTTACTATGGTCCAACAGATGTTGGCAAGTTGTTCTCTGGTTTCTCTGCCTTTTCTAAATCCAGCTTGTACATTGGAAATTCTTGGTTCACAAACTGTTGAAGCCTAGCTTGAAGGATTTTGAGCCTTGCTAGCATCCGGAGAAGGCAATGGCACCCCACTCCAGTACTCTTGCCTGGAAAATCCCACGGACGGAGGAGCCTGATAGGCTGTGGTCCATGGGGTCGCTAAGAGTCATACATGACTGAGCGACTTCCCTTTCACTTTTCAGTTTCATGCATTGGAGAAGGAAATGGCAACCCACTCCAGTGTTCTTGCCTGGAGAATCCCAGGGACGGGGGAGCCTGGTAGGCTTCTGTCTATGGGGTTGCACAGAGTCAGACACAACTGAAGCGACTTAGCAGCAGCATGTGAAATGAGTGCAGTTGTGTGGTGGTAATTTGAACATTCTTTGGCATTGTCCTTCTTTGGGATCAGAATGAAAACTGACCTTTTCCAATCCTGTGGCCACTGCTGAATTTTCCAAATTTGCTGGCATACTGAGTGCAGCAATTTCACAGTATCACCTTTTAGGATTTGAAATAGCTCAGCTGGGATTCTATCACCTTGACTAACTTTGTTTCCAGTGATGCTTCCTAAGGCCCACTTGACTTCATACTTCAGGATGTCTGGCTCTAAGTGAGTGGTCACACCACTGTGGTTATCTGAGTCATTAAGATCTTTTTTGTACATAAATATGTATATATAAACATACATATATATATAGAAGCATATATAAATATATATTTGTATATATAAGTAAGTCACTTAGCTGTATAGTAAAAACTAACACACCATTGTAAATCCACTATGCTTCAATAAGAAGAATCAAACTAATTTTAAAATGTAAAAGAGAAGTGACTGTCAATCTCAGGAGTGGAACAGTCAAAATGAGAACAGACCCTCTGTGGGCAGAGTGTAGGGCCTCATGTGCTTCGTTGGTAGTGGCGAGTTCTCTACCCTCTGCAGGGGGCTCTGTTAATGCCTAACCCTGTAACCTACTGGGTAAAGTTACGTTGTATCAGGAAGGGGGAGTCTGGGCTCCCTTTTAAAGCTGACCACCACTCCCTCCCCATTAACATTAAATCTCTTTGATTAACCCTATGATGTCTACCCTTAATCTCTTCTGCTAAGGTAAGCATCTTTTCTCATGTGTTGGCCACTTTTTCCTCTCCTACATAACTCACTCCAGAGTTCATCTCAGCCAGTAAAGTGGTCAAGGTCAAGGTTACTCTCACACTAATACTGGATTATCTGGCCTCACCTCCCAGCCTCCTGGAGTTTGTGCTGTAAGTTTACAAAGGTAGAGAGACGGTGAGATTCTCACACCCTCAGGGATGGTGCTCTGTGTAATAAGCGATCAGTAAATATGGAACCAGTACAACAAACATGATTCATAGAAAATGAATGACTCACCGACACAGCATGAATAAAGTGATCCACAAAGGTGAACCAGAGATCATGGTTCACAACATTTTCTAACAACATCTAGTTATGTGTTGTTGTTATTGATTTCTTTCATTTTTTAAAATCTTTTTTAAAATCTAGAGCATCCCCCTCACTGGAACATAGATTTCAACATCAATTTCACCTAGAAAATGTGTACTATAGTTGCTTGTGTTTCTAGTTATTCTTTAGTAATGAAAACCTAACATTTCTATAGTAGTTTCTGATTATTCTGTTTTTGTAGAAGAAATTACTGCTTCTGGATGGATAAAGAGTTAAAAAAAAAAAAAAAAAAGGAGGGTTGATTTGTATCTGTGTATACTTATGGCTCCTCTGTAAGGGAAATTACTCCTCTTGTAGTTACGTAAACCCTTAGTGGAAAATGAAGGGGAAATGAAGCCAATTTTCAGGAAAAGGTTCAGCAAATTTAGTGCTTGACTTGAGATAAAGTCTCATTTAAAAAACATAAATGTCTCAAACACTTAATAAAATGGGATCAAAGAACATAGTAAAAAATACTGAATTATTATTTGCCCTAATTTGAAAAGATGAAAAATCAAAGTTTAAAGCTAATGCTTCAAAACACACAAAATAACATTTATTTCCGGGTTTCCCTCTACTTAGAGTGATTACTTGTTGGATAACTCATCCTTTCCTCTAGAGGAAAAGCCTTTGAGGTCAGGAACTCTGTATTCTTTATTGTTGTTTTCCCTGCAACAAGAACAGTCCCTGGCACCGAGGGTTTAATAAGTGGAGAAATTTTTTGACATCATGTTCCCATCAGTGTTATTTATTGCAATAACTTTGATGGATTCACTTCACATTAAAACACACACATTGGACTTCCCTGCTCCTTTAGTGGCTAACTCTGTGCTCTCAATGCCAGGTGCCTGGGTTCGATCCCTGGTCAGGGAACTAGATCCCATATGCCACAACTAAGAGTTTGAATGCTGTAGCAAAGATCAAAGATCCAACTGCAACTAAGACCTGGCACAGATAGGTAGGTAGGTAGATCAATAAATAATTTTTAAAAACCCACAGAAATAAATGTAGTAAGTCATTCTTCTCTCTCCCTATAAAGAATCCATGATTTCAAGTTTTTATAGATCCTGTGTTTCTCTTTGATCTCCAGTATCTCGTGAAATCTATCCTCACAACATTTTATATCAATGTTTTATACCTTACTGTTAGTCATTTGTTTTACCTTTTGAGACTAGGTGAGAAGAGACAGCATTTTCATTTTTAACCTTGTTGCAGATGATAAAACCAAAGCTCCTTTTCCTAACAAAAGCAAACAAGAGTAGTAAGTAAACCTGGAGTGATTTTCGTATCATGCAGGTAACTGCTTCCTGTGTTTTTGCAAAAGGCTGTGTTTAGACCTTGGGACATCTATGCACACAGTCAAGGGTAAGTACATTGCCTGAAGACAGGCTCGAAAAGTTAATTGATGGACAAGTGAAAAAAACTTTTTGGATATAGAGTTACAACTTTGAATGGAACCTATCATTTACATTTATTATAAACCACATTGTAATATCCATCCACATTGTATCCATCAGAAACGCTGGGCTGGTTGAAGCACAAGCTGGAATCAAGATTGCTGGCAGAAATATCAATAACCTCAGATATGCAGATGACCCCACCCTTATGGCAGAAAGTGAAGAAGAACTAAAGAGCCTCTTGATGAAAGTGAAAGAGGGGAATGAAAAAGTTGGCTTAAAGCTCAACATTCAGAAAACAAAGATCATGGCATCTGGTCCCATCAGTTCAGTTTAGTTCAGTAGCTCAGTCGTGTCTGACTCTTTGCGACCCCACGAACCACAGCACACTAGGCCTCCCTGTCGATCACCAACTCCCGGAGTCCACCCAAACCCATGTCCATTGAGTCGGTAATGCCATCCAACCATCTTATCCTCTGTCATCCCCTTCTCCTCCTGCCCTCGATCTTTCCCAGCATCAGGGTCATTTCAAATGAGTCTGCTCTTTGCATCAGGTGGCCGAAGTATTGGAGTTTCAGCTTCAACATCAGTCCTTCCAATGAACACTCAGGGCTAATCTCCTTTTGGATGGACTGGTTGGATCTCCTTGCAGTCCAAGGGACTCTCAAGAGTCTTTCCAGCACCACAGTTCAGAAGCATCAATTCTTCGGCGCTCAGCTTTCTTTATAGTCCAACTCTCACATCCATACAGGACTACTGGAAAAACCATATCCTTGACTAGATGGAACTTTCTTGGCAAAGTAATGTCTCTGCTTTTTAATATGCTATCTACTTTGGTCATTACTTTCCTTCCAAGGAGTAAGCGTCTTTTAATTTCATGGCTGTAGTCACCATCTGCAATGATTTTGGAGCCCAAAAAAATAAAGTCTGCCACTGTTTCCCCATCTATTTGCCATGAAGTGATGGGACCGGATGCCATGATCTTTGTTTTCTGAATGTTGAGCTTTAAGCCAACTTTTTCATTCTCCTCTTTCACTTTCATCAAGAGGCTCTTTAGTTCTTCTTCACTTTCTGCCATAAGGGTGGTGTCATCGGCATATCTGCGGTTATTGATATTTCTGCCGGCAATCTTGATTCCAGGTTGTGCTTCATCCAGCCCAGCATTTCTCATGATGTACTCTGCATATAAGTTAAATAATCAGGGTGACAATATACAGCCTTGACGTACTCCTTTTCCTATTCGGAACCAGCCTGTTCTTCCATGTCCAGTTCTAACTGTTGCTTCCTGACCTGCATACAGGTTTCTCAAGATGAAAGTGAAAGAGAAGAATGAAAAAGTTGACTTAAAGCTCAACATTCAGAAAACAAAGATCGTGGCATCCAGTCCCATCACTTCGTGGCAAATAGAAGGAGAAACAGTGGAAACAGTGGCAGATTTTATTTTTTGGGGCTCCAAAATCACTGCAGATGGTGACTGCAGCCATGAAATAAAAAGACGCTTACTCTTCGGAAGAAAAGTTATGACCAACCTAGAGAGCATATTAAAAAGCAGAGACATTACTTTGCCAACAAAGGTCCGTCTAGTCAAGGATATGGTTTTTCCAGTAGTCCTGTATGGATGTGAGAGTTGGACTATAAAGAAAGCTGAGTGCTGAAGAATTGATGCTTTTGAACTGTGGTGTTGGAGAAGACTCTTGAGAGTCCCTTGGACTGCAATGAGATCCAACCAGTCCATCCTAAAGGAAATTAGTCCTGAATGTTCATTGGAAGGACTGATGTTGAAGCTGAAACTTCAATACTCTGGCCATCTGATACAAAGAGCTGACTCATTTGAAAAGACCCTGATGCTGGGAAAGATCGAGGGCAGGAGAAGGGGACGACAGAGGATGAGATGGTTGGATAGCATCACCGACTCAATGTAGATGAGTTTGAGTAAACTCTGGGAGTTTGTGATGGACAGGGAAGCCTGATGTGCTGCAGTCCATGGGGTCACAAAGAGTCGGACACTACTGAGCGACTGAACTGATTATCCATCTTAATATTTACAATTGTCTTAATTCAACCAATGGGCCCTTATAATTTTGTGTTAGTAGGAACACATCTGAGTTTAGTTATGTGACTTTTGACTGACCACACATACAATAAATTAAAAAATCAGGGGAGACTTCCCTGGCGGCCATTAAGACTCTACTTCATTGCAAAGTCTAATCCCTGGTCAGAAAACTAAGATCCCATGTGCAATATGGCGTGGCCAAAAAATACATAAAATTTTAAGAAAAGTTTAGTGTTTCAGCTTCAGCTTTAGACGTTTCACTTCAAATCTCATGGTTTTAATTACTACACAATCTCCCATTAAGAAACTTTGATGCTAATTAAAAATCTGGCCTAAAAGTCAATTCTTACAACAGTCTGTAATTCATAGCACTTTTCTGAAATGACTCTTTCGTACAGAAATGTGCACTGCCAGCCATGCCTCAGCTCAAGAAGCTATGCTTGAATCATTAGTTGCTCTGTCATGTCCCACTCTTTGCAACCCCACGGAATGTAGTCTACCAGGCTCCTCTGTCCATGGGACTTCCTAGGCAAGAACACATTGGAATGGGTAGCTATTCCCTTCTCCAGGGGATCTTCCCAATCCAGGGATCGAACCCCAGTCTCCTGCAGTGCAGACAGATTCCTTACCACATGAACCACCACGGAAGCCCACACTTGAATTAGACACTTACTCAACCTGGCTGCTAACAGACCAGGGCTCTCTGGATCCTGCCCAAAGTACCTTCTTTGTCAGAGTTTTTCCTGTTTTGTATGATCTGCCTTCCTCAGTAAGAGACACTCTCTCTCAACCAACTTGTCTCTGGGAAAAAAGTGATCTTGTCCCACAGAAGCAAGAGAAAAATCCAGGGTTTTGACAATAATAATCCCATGGACAGAGGAGCCTGGTAGGCTACAGTCCGTGTGGTTGCAAAGAGTTGGACACAACTGAGCAACTTTACTTACTAAGAGTCATTGGAAATACTGTCCATGTTAGGATAACCCTTCTCTAGGAGTTAGGATCTAATGTTTTCCCATATTCTATAACACTTTTCTTTCAAACTAGATCTGTCTGGAGAAAGGAAGATTTATCTCTTAGGAAGAAAGATGCTAACAGGTTATTAAATTAGAAAACCAAACCTATTTAATTTGAAGCCCGAAGACTGGGTTTAGGTATTCAGACCTAGAGCAAATCACTTAGATTATCTAGGTATTGGCTTCTTTTTCTGCAATGAAGAAGCAATAAAAGTCTCCTTCTCAATGTGGCTCAAGGGTGGAATGAAATAATATACCTGAAGGTGTTTTTTTAAACTTTAAAGAGCTAAGCAAATACATTACCACTGCAGATAAAAAACTTTATTGGTATATTATTCCCAATGATACTTTACAAATGTACTCCAACATGTTGTTCCATTCTAGGAAAGGAACAGATATTGTGAATTCTTGACAATTGCTTCTTAATCTGTTCAAACTTGAGCAGGATGTGGGTGTGTTCTAGAGAACACTTTATTTTTCCACAATTTCCACATTTGGAAAAACTGCAAAAGTTATGGAAAGCTGGAGGGGCTCACATGCTGAGTTTTAAACTAAAATATCTGACAAAAAACAAAATAAATGTAAGCCAGTTGTCAGGTTGCGCTGTTCAAACAGAAATTAAGATGTTCCTTCTTCAAAGCGAGAGTGAACACTGACTCAAGACAACAGCTCTATATATTTACCTCAATCCTACTTGGAAGTTGAAACATTTTCTTAATAGTTCATAAGCACTAATTATTTGCGGTGTCTTATGTAGTTGGTTTATTTAATAGTTTAAACTGGACTCCCGGTCCTGCCACCTGGAGCCGGTACAGGTGTGAGGGGCCGCGTCTGGCTGCTGCTCCCGGGCTGGGGCATGGTGTTGGGTGCCGGGCCTGCCTCGCCTGTCTCGGGGTGCCCAGGAAAAAGGAGGCAGTGATGCTGCTGCTGGCAAGGAAGCTGAAGCGGGATGACGGTTTCAAAGAGTCCCAGGCGTCAGCCACAGCCTGACTGCACTCGGCAGGTGTCCGTGAGGTACAGGCTGCTTGTGAAAGAGGTCGTAGAACTTGAAGCTAATTTACCTTGAACGTGTAAAGTGCATGTTCCTGATCCAAACAAGCTTCATTGTTTTCAGCCAACTGTCACCCCAGGTGAGGGTTACTACCAGGGTGGAAAACTTCAGTTTGAAACGAAAGCTCCTGATGCATGCAACATGGTGCCTCCCAAAGTGGAAATGCTTGTCCAGGACCTGGCACCCCAACATCACAGAGACGGCCGAAGATATGTCTCAGTTGACTGAGAGAACATTCGACCGATAGCACCGGCTGGGCCCCCATGAGGACACTGAAGGCTGTTGTTTGGGGATTAAACTCTTTACTGATCTGTGGAATTTTGATGATCCACTGAATATCCAAGCTGCGGGACATCATTTGCAGGTCAAGGAGGACTTCTGGCATCAACTGGAAGACTACAATAAGCGCTCTGCCAGATGATACGAGGAGACCCTGGGCTGAGCCTGAGAAGATTGTCTCCACCTAAAACCAGAGGGAGCCTCTCCCCAGTTCTCATCTCCCCTCAATCCCGCTGGGTCGTCCGAGTCCCGTGACCACATCGTCCTGAGGAAGAACCTCTTCACGACCGCCCACTGTAGCCAGAGAGTTCCACATATATGCAGCCAGAAAATGTGTCTGGGGTTCTACTATTTACCTTAATGTGTTTACTTTTTTTGAAACCGTTCTGTATAGGCTGTTGATGGGAATGAACTCAGCGTTGAGGCTAGAGCCACTTCTCCCCTCCCCCAGTCAGTCCCGTACAGGCGACGCTCATGACGTACTCCATGTAGCTCGCAGATTGGCCAGCAGAAAGCCGCTGCAAACTGTGATTGGTGCGAAGCTTCTTAGCTCCGCCCATGAATGTCGGCCCCTTCTAGGTTTCCTGACGCTTCCCAGAATGCATTCACCGCAGATCTCTTATTGAAATGCATATTTTATTTACTGTAAGTATATTTGGGAGCAGATTTGTAATTTGTACAATTTAATGCTTTTTTTTTTTTTCTATTCTCATTTGGTTTGTATTTTCATTGTATTGAGCAGACAGAAAGAGGCTGGGTCAAAAACTATTGAGAAATACAAAGAAAATATGAAAGGCAAAAAAAAAAAAGTTTAAACAGTAGAGATATATGTACAAAGTTATCTTATATTACAAATACCCCCTGAAACTTTTATGTCAAATATTCATTTCCCACCCACAGCATTTTTTTTTTTTTTTTAGAGTCTATGATTTCCTGACACTTTTCAGTTATATTAAAACTCAATCTCAGGCTTTCCTGGTGGTCCAGCGGTAAAGAATCCACATGTCAATGAAGGGGATGTGGGTTCCATCCCTAGTCTGGGAAAATTCCCCATGCCAAGGGGCAGCTAAGCCTGTGTGTTACAGCTCCTGAGCCTGCACTTTGGAGCCCTCCAGCCACAACTACTGAAGCCGGCATGCCTAGAGCCGGTGCTCCACAACAAGAGAAGCCACAACAATGAGAAGCCTGTGCACTGCGATACAGAATAGCCCTCCCCTCACCACAACTAGAGAAAGCCCGCATGCAGCAAGGAAGACAGAGCAACCAAAAATAAAAACTTAAAAAAAAAAAACCCTCAAAATCGGGTTGGGGAGGGATGGATTGGGAGTTTGGGATTAGCTGATGCAAATTATTATGTAGAGAATAAACAACAAGGTCTTA
Organism: Cervus canadensis; assembly: GCF_019320065.1. Lineage (NCBI taxonomy): Eukaryota > Metazoa > Chordata > Mammalia > Artiodactyla > Cervidae > Cervus > Cervus canadensis. The sequence continues at coordinate 34,533,377 of NC_057405.1, read as the reverse complement.
AGGTATAGCAAAGGGTATATATAGTATATAGTAAGTATATGGTGTATATATATTATAGTATATATGGTAAGTATATAGTATAGTAAGGTATATGTAGTATATAGACATTCACTATCCTGTGATACTTTGCTATATCACAATATTGTTAGTCAACTATACTCCAATATAAAATAAAAAGTTAAAAGAAGTCACAAGTTATAAGGTTTAACTAAGGAGAGAGAGAACAAGGAAACTAATATTTATTAAGCATCTTTTAAAATGGTAGGCATTGTGCTACATATTTTACACGTTATTTCATTTAATACATAGGACTGTGAATTAGGTGTTATTATTTCCAATTTAAAGATTAGATTTATTGAAACAATGAGCTATCAATACACCTATCAGAGTGACCAAAGTCCAAGGCACTTTTAGTGCCAAGTGCTGACAAGGATGTGGGGCAACAGGAACTCTCAAGTGGTACAGCCATTCTGTGGGCGTCCCAGGTGATCCCAGTGGTAAAGAACCCACCTGCCAATGCAGGAGACAAGAGACGTGGGTTCGATCCCTGGGTCAGGAAGATCCCCTGGAGGAGAGTATGGCAACCCACCCCAGTATTCTTGCCTGGAGAATCCCATGGACAGAGGAGCCTGATGGGTTATAGTCCATGGGGTCACAAAGAGTTAGACATGACTGAAGTGACTAAACCACCACCACCACAGCCACTTGGGAAGGCATTTTGGTAGTTTCTTATAAACCTACTCCTACCATATATCATCCAGAAGTCATGTTCCTAGGTATTTATCCAAATGAATTAAAAACTTATGTCCACACAAAAAACCTGCACATGGATGTGTATAACAGTTTTATTGATAATAGCCCAAACTGGGAAACAACCAAGATGGCCTTCAGTAAGAGAGAGGATAAATAAACTGTGGTACATTCAGACAATGGAATGTTATTTGGCACTAAAAAAAAAAAAAAGTTATCAAGCCGTGAAAAAAACATGGAAGAATCGTAAATACATATTAATAAGCAAAAGAAGACAATCTGAAAAGGCTACATGTTGTACAATTCAACAATATGACATTCTGGAAAAGGAAAAACTATGGAGACAGTGAAAAGATCAATTGTTGCCAAGGATTAGGCAAGGAGGGATGAACAAATGGAGCACAGAAGATTCTTAGGGTAGAATTATTCTGTATACTGTAATGATAGATACATGCCATTACACATCTTTCCAAACCTATAGAATGTACAACACCAAGAGTGAACCCTAGTGTTAACTATGGATTTGGGGTGATAATGATATATCAACATAGGCTCATCAATTATAATAAATGTACCACTCTGGTGGGGGATGTTGACAGTGATAATGACGTTATCAATGTCGGTTCAGTGATTATAACAAGTGTACCATTCTGGTGGGGAATGTTGATAATGGGGGAAGTTGTGCATATGTGGGAACAAAGGGTATCATGTACTTTCCACTCAGTTTTGTTGTGAATCTAAAACTGCTCTAAAAAATAAATTCTATTTTTAAAAGAGTGTGTGCATGTTTAATCACTCAGTTATGTTCAACTCTTTGCGACCCCATGCTGTAGCTCTCCAGGCTCCTCTGTCCCTGGGATTATTCAAGCATGAATATTGGAGTGGGTTGCCATTTCCTTCTCCAGGAGGTTTTTCTGACCCCAGGATCAAACCTGAGTCTCCTGCAGCTCCTATATTGGCAGGCAGATTCTTTACGGCTGAGCCAGTACCCCCTCAAAAAGAGCACACACCCCCAAATATGAGGTGCTACAAGTTTGAAAATTCACCAAGTCAGAAACCTTCTAGAATACCTAACTTTAGTTATTAATAAGACATTCTTTTGCTTCCTAGAGTTGGCAAGCTATATAGATTTCCCTTAAGCATGCTATTGGATTAGATAGTTCATTTTGAATTTTCATGTGATTATTTTTTTTACTGCAGGGCATTCAAGTGGATGATTATTGCCATAGTCTTGAAACAGAAAGTCAAAATTACTTTTCTTAAAAGTAAATAAATACCAAAACCCAAAACAAAACAAAAATATCCTGAGATAAGCCACAAGGAGAATATTAAAAAGAATGTATACACACACACACATAACTGAATCACTTTTCTGTACAGCAGAAATTAAGACAACATTATAAATCAACTATACTCAATAAATTTTTAAAAAAATCTCAATCGGATCCAATCTTACGTGTAAACCTCCAATTTCACATCTGATTTAAACCATCTGTCCCTTCTTACCTCCTGGGGACATTCCCAATCCCATGGTAGCCGATCTCCAAAGATGGCCTTAAAGCACCACACCCTTCATTGTCCCCCCTATACTGGATCCAAGCTGGGCCTTTTCTTTTTTTATGTATTTTTTAAAATTTATCCTTGGCTGTCTTTGCTGGGTCTTTGTTGCTGTACTGGCTTTCTCTAGTTGGGGCAAGTAAGGGTTGTTCTCTGGTTGCAGTGTGTGGGCTTCTCCTTGCTGTGGCTCCTCTTGTTGCAGAACATGGACTCTAGGGTGTGTGGGCTTCAGTATGTCCAGCATGTAGGCTTTACAGCACAGAGCTGCCCCAAGGTATGTGGGATCTTCCCCGACCAGGGATCAAACCCGTGTCCCCTGCATTGGCAGGTGGATTCTTTACCACTGATCCATCAGGGAAGCCCTGAGCTGGGCCTTTGACTCCTATTAATCAGCAGGAGTTGGTGATGGACAGGGAGGCCTGGCGTGCTGCGATTCATAGGGTCGCAAAGAGTTGGACACGACTGAGTAACTGAACTAAATCAGCAGAAAAGGCTGCTATGCCAGTTCTGAGTCTAAGTCAAAAGAGGGCCTGGCAACTTCTTTCTTTGCATATTTGGAAGCCCTGAGCCATCAAGTAGGAAATCTGGTATGTTAGCCTGTCACGTGGAGAAACCATGTGGAGAGGGAAAAGTCCCGAGCCCAGACAACCCACAGTCCTAGCTGAGCCCAGTTTTCTAGGTGTCTCTGCTGAGGGGCCAGATGTGTAAATAGGACACCATGGGCATGAAAGCCTAGTCAAGGCCGCAGGTGACTGTAGCTCCGGTGACCTGCTCATGGAGCAGAAGAACCACCCATTGACCCTCAGATGCAAGACAGGAAAGCCACTACATCCTGGGATGGTTTGTTACACAGCAATGGAGAACTGGAACATTTCTTATGCCCATATCTTTCTGGCTGGGAAGAGGGACATGACTTTTCTCTTCACCTTCCTCTTCTGTTTCTAGCTTTCTGTGTAGGGGACTGCTAAGAGGGGTGAAAATAGGGACAGTCTTTGCTCTTAACTGCTCCCACACCAGGTGATATGCTGGAGCTGGCCTGGACCAGATTGTTTGAGCCAACTGTTAAATTTTTAGGAATTTTATGGACCAAATGTTACAAATGCCACCATTAAAAATTAAGTTACATAAAATGATAATGAAATAAATTATATTAAAAAAGAGGCAATAAATACTCAAAACTTGCCATCTCCTATCTTATTTTGAGTGTTGGTGATGTAGTGGTGAGCATAGCTGCCTTCCTATCTTATTTTGCTATCATCTATCATGTCTTTAAGGTTACTGACATGTCTTGCACATGTCTGGTGGAGATGCCATGGAGCCATGTGCTACTGTGCTAATTCTTTTCAACCTCACAATCAGTGAGTAATGTCACATCAGTAGCTTAGAATCAGCCATGGTGGGAATCTTTATACCATGGAAATGAGCAAAACATTAGAAATTAGTGACTTTCCCCTGTGGATTAAGCTGGTTGTTAACTTGGAATCCTGTTACATGTATTAATATATAGGTCATCTTTGGTCCATCCTGGCTAGTGCATGATGCCTTCTCTGGGGGAGGCAGGAAAATGTTAGCTTTGTATGAGTTTTTTTGAAGGTGTCCAGTGAGACCCTAATGCTGGGAAAGATTGAGGGCAGGAGGAGAAGGGGGCGACAGAGGATGAGATGGTTAGATAGCATCACTAACTCAATGGACATGAATTTGAGCAAACTCCAGGAGATAGTGAAGGAAAGGGAAGCCTGACATGATGCAATTCAGGGGGTCACAAAGAGTCAGACACTACTTAGCAACTGAACAACAACTACAACAAATGAGACCTGCTATTATTCCAGCTCCTCATGTGGGAAGTTTTTGATCCACCTTCTTAATTTTGGCCCATAGAAGACCTCTCCACTTCTTGCTACTAGTTCCTTTGGCCAGTGGATAGTCCCTGTTTGTAGAACACAATAGATCAAGGCTGCCATCTTCTTGGATGTCCATCTGACCCACCAGATAGGACTGGGCTGCAGAGTCGGACATGACCTAGTGACAGACTTTCAGTTCAAAGATAAAGAAATATGGTGTAAGGATAAAGAGTTAGTTTATCCTTAGAGTTAGTTAGTCTAAGTAATCATGAGTGCCCTGAGTTAGGTTCCCTGGGAAGTAAATTCTGAGATGGAGCTCAGTGTACAGAAAGTTTATTAAGGTTGGGGGTTAAAGATGAAGAAAAGCTGGGCAGAAGGAGAAGCTGAACTGAGGAACAGTCACAATAAGAACTCTCCTTACACTGTGGGGCACTTTGAAGCTGGAAAGGCCCTTCAGACTATATGCAATCTGCCCAGAGGGGCATGTGACCTTGACCAGGGGGCCCTCTTCAGTTGAGATAATTCCCCAAAACAGCAAACCATCTACAACATTGCTGGTCAGTTGTTGGGGCATAAATCTTTCCATCTTGAAGGGAGGATCTGGCCATGCCACTACATACATGACAGACATCCCTTTCCTGGTGCAGTCTGCTAACTTTGCATGAAGTCTGGGGCCAGCTCCTCTAGGATTCAGGTGAGCCTCTGAGGGGAAATTACAGGGGGACAGCAAGTGAGACAAACAACACTCCCACCACTGCAGTTAGCCTGGAGGCCAGACATGATATTCACTCTCCCCCTCCTTGGCTAATCATTCAAAATTCCCTTCATCCTTGGCTAGTGGCTCAGCTGGTCTTTGGGGTTTCCTTGACCAGAAATTCAGACTCTCACCATTAAGGGGGTTCAGTCCCATTTCTTAGGCTGTGGCTACACCATCTATGATGGGTACATGTTGATGAGTACCATACTTTTGGTGACAAAATACTAAGAGCAGCCCAAATGGACTTACTTGTGTGCCAAACATAAACCCCTCTGCCCAGTCTGGGTAATGGCAGGTCTTCCTCATGACTGATGATCAAGCAGATTACCCCTGCAAGGCCTTTGACATGAGTTTCCTGAAGTGGTTGGGTGGCAGGTGTAGCTTAGAGAATGGTGGGATTCTCACAAGGCCCCCTGGTGCACCAAATCCCTCTTTAGGATCCAAGGTCTAGTCTATGGCCATACCGCCCTGAACATGCTGGATCTCAAATGATCTCGGAAGCTAAGCAGGGTTGGGTCTGGTTAGTACTTGGATGGGAGGATCCAAAGTCTCAACTCACAGAAGTCAACTTACAGGGACTGGAGAATGAATTCCCTAAGAGAATGTTGGAAAGTGTTTAGCCTGAAAAGTAAATCAATGAAGACTTTGCTATACATCTTCTGCTCTGTATCACAGTGTTGGGTAAAGACAGATTTTTTACTCTGCACTGAAATGACAAGTAGAGTATATGAATAATGAGACCCAATTCTTAAATCACTTTTAGTAGTAAACTGCTAAATAGAAAATAAATCAATGAAGTGATCAGGAGTACTGAGAAATATCTTAGAAATAAATTTCAGAGAGGATAAATCAGCAACATTTGAAGCCAGGAAGTTGGGGATTAGTTCTTCCCTTAGACCCTTACTGATTGACTTAGGTGGCCACATGTGGGGTCTGGGGAGCCTCAGAGAATTTTCTGAGAGCTAGGAGAGTAAGACTGGGAAATCAAGCATATTAGGTATGTTTCTTGATATTTGCAACACAACCCAAGATTTAATTACCATCAGGCCCTACATTTGTAATTCTTTCTGACCCACCTTAATGCACAGCTCTGCTTTTTTCCCTACTTTAGTCTTACTAAGGAGAGAGCAGGGCTTCCCTGGTGGCTCAGTGGTAAAGAATCCACCTGCCAATGCAGGAGATACAAGAGACGCAGTTCAATCCCTGGGTCGGGAAGATCCCCTGGAGGAAGAAATGGCAGCCCACTCCAGTGTTCTTGTCTGGAAAATCCCATGGACAGAGGGGTCTGGTGGGCTACAGTGCATGGGGTTGCAAAGAGTTAGACAACCAAGCAACTAAACAAAAAATAACAGAGATCAACCCTTGATCTCTGCCAAAGCCTCTGCCTTTCCACACTCTGATGTTTTCCATGCCAACACAGACTCTAATATTAAGACTAACACAAACAGATACTGATAACACACACTGCATTGAGGGAAGGGCTAAGCCATGTACACATATCACCAAAATTAGTAGTTTTGGACTACTAATAGTAGTAGTGGACTACTAATGGACTACTATGATGAAAGTGAAAGTTGTGCAGTTGTGTCCAACTCCTCGTGACAGCATGGACTATACAATCCATGGAATTCTCCAGGCCAGAATATTGCAGTGAGTAGCCTTTTCCTTCTCCAGGGGATCTTCCCAACCCAGGGATTGAACCCAGGTCTCCCACATTGCAGGTGGATTCCTTACCAGCTGAGCCACCAGGGAAGCCCCACTAGGAAGATCTTGTTATGATTTTTATTTTACAAATAGGACACAGAGGCATAGGATGTCTGGGAGAAATGATTAATACCAGAAGAGAGAAAACAGGAGGAGCTGTGAGATTTCTCTTCTGTCCTTTTGCTGCTCTTCATATAGCTGTCACACCCAAGTTCTTTTGATCTAGTGATTACAGTTTTCAAGTAAAAAATCAGGACACAGGGCTTTAAGCAGTGCTTTCTGTGCCATTGGAGGGAAACAGAGGCAGCCAGTACTGTGCATCTGAGGAAGTGTGGAGGCAGGTGCTGCTGTCCCACTTCATCTATGTGACTGGGTACCACCTGGGAGACTCCAGACAAAGACCCCTATCTCTCATCACCTGGTTTCCCTCCTGAAAACTGAGGTTGATGAAGGGTGGTTTTTCTCCTGCACTATTGGTGGGAATGTAAATTGGTGCAGCCACCATGGAAAATAGGACAATGATTCCTCAAAAAGCTAGAGTTGCCACAGGATCCAACAAGCCCGCTCCTGGGCACGTATACAGACAAAATGGTAATTCAAAAAGATACATGCACCCCAATGTTCATAGCAACGCTCTTCATAACAGCCAAGGCATGGAAACAACCTAAATGTCCATCAGCAGATGAATGGATAAAGAAGATGTGGTACCTATATACAATGGAATACTACTTAGCCACAAAAAAGAATGAAATAACACCAACTGCAGCAACATGGGTGGTCCTAGAGACTATCATACTAAAAAGTGAAGTAAGTCAGAAAGAGAAAGACAAATATTATATGATATCACTCACATGTGGCATCTAAAGTACGACACACATGATCTTATCTACGAAACAGACTCACAGACATAGAGAACAGATTTGTGGTTGCCAAGGAGGAGGGAGTTTGGGATTAGCAGATGCAAACTATTACATATAGGATAAACAAGGTCTTACTGTATAGCACAACTATTTTTAATATCCTGTGATAAACCATAAGAGAAAATAATATATAAAAATAATGTATAGTTATGCATAACTCAATCACTTTGCTCTAGAGCAGAAATTAACATGACATTGTAAATCAACTATATTTAAATTTAAAAGGTTTTTAAAAATGAAGGGATTTTGTAAATTAGGCATGACAGCCCACACAAAACACTTGACCTAATGCCCTAGTTGTGTGTGTCAAAATAATTCTATTTGAGGCTTATAACCCAGTGAGGGTGACATGTGTACTCTGTTTTGGAAAATGCAAGACCCACTGTTGGTGTTCAGTCACCAAGTTGTATCTGACTCTTTGTGACCCCAGGGACTGCAGCGTGTCAGGCTCCCCTGTCCTTCACTATCCCCCAGAGTTTGCTCAAATTCACGTCCATAGAGTCCGCAAGACCCACGGTTGTTCTTTTCAAGCTTATCTGAATTTTGGTTTATTTCTATCTCAGGAGTGTCAATGGCGCTTTTCTTTTTTCTCTCCTAACATCTTATTTTCCAGGCTCCCAGAGCTGCTTCTCTGACCATCTGGTTTTTTGGCCCAGCTGATAAGATAATGCTTTCTTGTTTGCTTGTTTGGATTTCATGATTTGGTGGCTTCTGTGCTGATTATCTGATTAGAGCTCTCATTAAGTACCTTCCCTTTAGCTTGTCAACAAACAAGTTTTTCCACTTACAAAATCATTGGAATAATTAGTTGGACTTTCTTGAGCCTGAGGCAAAGATTTTAGATCCCTGAACTCATTTTCCTCTTCAGTGTTAGTCAGTGTTACTCAATCAAGTCTGACTTTCTGACCCCATGGACTGTAGCCTGCCAGGCTCTTCCGTCCATGGAATTCTCCAGGCAAGAATACTAGAGTGGGCTGCCATTCCCTTCTCCAGGGCATCTTCCTGACCCAGGGATTGAACCTGGGTCTCCTACATTGCAGGCAGACTCTTTTCTGTCTGAGCCACCATAATTATGGTCATTTTGTCTCCTGCTAAATTCAAATTTAGGAGAGCTACCTCTTGGCAGCACGGTGGCTCTCTGGCTGTCATTTCTGCTTTGGGAATCTCTTCTTGGATAGCAGGGTTGCTCACTATATGGAGGCTCCTTGGAGGGCCAGCCAGACCCTTGGGACCCACCTCCTGGGCATCACTGTTTCCCCTGCACTTTCTATCTGCTCAGAAGGGCTCCAGGCTTGGGGTGTAATGTTCTGTCGTCACAGTCTTGAAATCCTTCATCATCTTATCTTTGAATTTGTGTTTTGCAAGTGAAGTCCAATGGGATCAGAGGATGTGATGGTGTCTTGAAGCCTGCTGGTTCCCTAGGACAGCTTCTTCATTGCCCATGCCCCTGCCTTGGTCCAGGGACTGCTGTCCTCTTCTGGCCTCCAGTGGGGCTGGGTGCAGGTTCCAGGACAGTCGGAGGCAACGCCACATGCTGAGCTGCAGGGAGGGGGCGGGACTGGGAGTCCATCATGGTGAAGGTCTGCACTGGTGCCGTCATTGACTCATGACTGAGGGAGTACTATGTTAAATAGCAAATGGTGGCTCAGAAGGTAAAGAATCTGCCTGCAATGCAGGAGACCTGGGTTCGATCCCTGGGTCAGGAAGATCCCTTGGAAGGCGGGGGGTGGGGGGGGGTGGGGGGGCATGGCAGCACACTCCAGTATTCTTGCCTGAGAAATCCTATGGATAGAAGGAGCCTGGTGGGCTACAGTCCCCAGCAGGGTCGCAAAAGAATCAGACATGACTTGGTGACTAAAACAACATCAATGTATACATATAGCTGATTCACTTTGCTATACAGCAGAAAATAACACAACATTGTAAAGCAACTATACTCCAAGTTTTAAAAATCAATGCAATATTTGCTGTCCTGTTTCTAGACTTATTTTCCACATATTGTTTGTGATATACTTAAATAAACTATAGTGTGTGTGTTGGGGGAGGGGGGCGCTCAGTCACATCCAACTCTTTGCAACCTCTTGGACTATAGCCTGTCAGGCTCCTCTGTCCATGGAATTTCCCAGGGAAGAATACTGGAGTGGGTTGCCATTTCCTACTCCAGGGGATCTTCCTGACCCAGGGATTGACTCCGGGTCTCTTGCATCTCTGGCACTGGCAGGTAGATTCTTGACCACTGTACCACCTGGGGAGCCCAAATAAACTACAGCATAGTACTAAACCAGAATGTACTAAATCAGAACATCTAATTGCCATTCCAATGAACAGCACTGCTGCTGTGGTCACTGCTTTGGAGTTGTGATTGCCCAGTTCTCCGGAGCAGGGTGGCAATTCCTGCAGGAAGGAGGCTCTGGTTCCTCTTTAAGTCTGAGTAAGTAAATATTTGTGTTCAATTTGACGCAGGTTCTCCCCAGGGAAGTCAAGCTGGGTGGCTGATTTTGACCTGTCAAGAGAGGGTTATCATGAACTTTGGCTCGTTTCCTCCTCCTTAAGAAAATAATCGCTCTGGACAGTCCCATTCAGGGTTGCTTACACTAACTGCCCAAGTGAAAAGTGTCCTTGAGCCTGGTGTAGAAGCTTTTAATTTCACACAATCTCTCCCAAAGAAATTAAAAGCAAGCTGTTCTCATTCTCTGTGTTACCAAATCGCTTCCTCTTACAAAACATATTAGCTAATGTCTACTAAATGGCCCTGAGAAAGACATCCAAAGAAGGTCAGAAAGCCACTGTGGCACCTGAGTCCCCCTGGATCTAGTTCAGAAAACCTGGGTTCTAACCCCTGCCCTGTTATTTACACTGAGTTGTGGAGAGGAAAAGATGACATATGAGAGCCTGGCAGAGTCCAGGACACAGGAGGTAATAGCTAATAATTGTTTGTTGTGAAAGGGTATGAAAATCACTTGTAGGTACTTTAAAGCTCTCACTTAAGTTCTTATTATCAACCAGAAGGGAAGAAGTGATGTAACTTTATAATTTGAACAATATTATATTTAGGATGAGAGTATATTTGAGCTCATTTAACTGCATGCAGCATTGTGAGATGTTAGTGCCCATTTTGTCATCCTCTGTAAGGATGTCTCAGGCAGGACAGTGTAGAGTGGACTTCCCACCTGGAAGTTTCCATCTGCTGTGGGTCCAAGAGACTCTCCCTCCGGAAGCCATGTGACTGTGGGGTCTCTGTGGCTCCCAGGGGTGCTCAGCAAAGACATTCCTACCGCTTCACTAGCTGTGATTCATGCCCTCTCGCTCAGCAGCAAGCAGAAGCTATGTAAACCCAGTGTAAACGGCCACTGGACATCAGGGATATCACAGAACCGAGAAAGTGAGCACGGTTTCTTTTAGAAGTGTTAGGGGTTTCAGGTCTTAAGTGTTTTAGGCAGTAGAGTGCTATATACAGTCAAAGTACTCAAGTTAAAATTGCCAAGTATGGAAGCAACCTTAGTGTCCATCAACAGATGAAGAAGCTGGTATCCCCCCTCCTCCAGGGGATCTTCCCAATCCAGGGATTGAACCCAGGTCTTCTGCATCCAGGTGGATTCATCAGAGCCACCAATGAAGCCCAAGAATACTGGGCTGGGTAGCCTATCCCTTGTCTAGGGGATCTTCCCCCCCCAGCAATTGAACTGGGGTCTCCTGTATTGCAGGCCAATTCCCAACTAAGCTACCACATATACATGTGTGTGTGTGTGTGTGTGTATATATATACATATATATGTATATATATACACAGGTGGTGCTAGTGGTAAAGAATCTTCCTGCCAGTGCATGAGACATAAGAGACATGGGTCAGGAAGATGCCCTGGAGGAGGGCACGGCAACCCACTCCAGTATTCTTGCCTAAGGAATCCCATGGACGGAGAAGCCTAGTGGGCTACAATCCATGGAGTTGCAAAGAGTTGGACATGACTGAGCAACTAATACCCATGCACACACACAGTGGGATACTACTCAGCCATAAAAATGAATCTGATTTTGTCATATGCAGCAATACAGATGGACTTTGAGGGTATTACGCTAAGTGAAATAAGTTAGAGAAAGGCAAATAGTATATGATATCACTTACATGTGAATCTAAAAAAATACAACAAACTTGTGAATATAATGGAAAGAAGCTGACTCCCAGATATAGAGAACACACTAGTGGTTACCAGTGGGGAGAGGCAGGTGGGGATAAGGGATTAAGAGGTGCAAACTATTAGATATAAAATAAACTACAAGGATATATTATACAACACAGGGAATACAGACAGTATTTTACAATAACTATAAATGGAATAAAACCTTTAAAAATTGTTAATCACTATGTTGTACACTTGAAACTTATATAATAGTGTAAATCAACTATACATCAATCAAAAAAGAAAAGGAATTCAAAGAATAGTAGTATGCAAGAAAGCCTCCCAAAACTAATTTTAATAATAGTAAACATTCCATACGTTAAACCAGAAATCTATTACTTTATAGTGGGTTGAACAAGATTCAACTGTTTCTGACCTAGAAAGTTACAGATTCGTATGATTCTAACAGGGAGGCCTGGCGTGCTGCAGCTCATGGGGTCGCAGAGAGTCAGACTTGACTGGGCAACTGAACAACAACATGATTCTAGCACTCACATACTTTTACCACGTAACACTTTGTTTTTGCTAATCTTGTAGATCAGCTGAACCCAGATGGTAACCATGATTTTAGTATAATTTTAGTATTATGTTCATAGACAAGAAACATGACATTGAATTTTTGGCTATGTTACAATACCTAATACTTTTTGCTCAGAGGAGGCATTCAAGTCCCACTAGTCGTTGAGTAATTGAAATGGTTTACAGTTTGAAATCCTCATATGGAATAAGTGGTAACTCCCTTTTATATCCAGAATGCCGCTTATAATCTGGCCAGAATCCTCACTGCCTCGCCTTGCCAAATAAGGGATGCTCAGAAAATTGGAAAGTTCTAAGCTATTAACATTTTGAAATGTTCCCAGAGTGATGATTACTCAACTAAGGGCCCTATGACTCGAGGCTACACACAACAAAACTATTTCCACTTGACTTTGCTACAAATTAAAGAGCCAGGAAAAATGACACCCGTATCAGAGAAGCATTGCCCCATTAGCCAGTAAAAGCATCCACCATTTTCAGAACATTAGCCAGCAAGAGCCCTTCTTTGGTGCCAGAGGCTCAGGACCAAAGCAATCTTTGCATTTTCTGTCTGTGACATTTCCTTTTAGAGACAGTAAAGCTTCAACTTCTCTTCCATGCATAAGTTCATGTCATCGGTTGTCCGAAGTATCCGGCGGATATTATCAGCAAGGTTGAAAGACAAACTGATAATTTAGCTTCAACTACTGCTCTGCGTGAATCAGCAGGTTACGCAGAGATGAATGACTGCAATGTGCCATCTGGGGACATAAATGTTCAGTTGTTATTTGTGTTAGGAGGCCCTTGATAAAAGCTTCATTATTTTACAGAGGGAATAAGAGTTCCTGCCTACCAGCTACAGGGAATACCGTGCTCTTCACTCTTTGTTTTCTGTGGCTTGATTGTCACCAAATGCCTGACCTTGGCACTTTGTATAGCTGAGAAGATTAGGGAAGGTAAGGAGGCTGAGAGAGTTCATAAGGCTGGGCACAGGTAGAGAAAACGCTTGACTTCTGTCCCCAAACTTTCATCCTGTAACGGACCCTCCCCCCGCCGGCATGCTTGCCAGTGACCGGGCATTTTGATGTCAGAAACAGATTATTTCATTAGAGGGACATCCCAATCAATGTCTTTTTCTGTAGTGTGTTTGGGCTTTCCAAAGAAGAATATGTACATAGAGAAAAATAATCATTATACTAGACTCCGTTATTTACACTATACTAACAGAATGTAACTGTCTGACCCCAAAAAGTAAACTGAACTTCTCTTTGCTTCTATTTATTTATCCCTAAAATGGGGATATGAGAGTACCTATTTCAGAGGTGACTGAAAAGATTAAATGAGCTAATATATGTAAAGTGCTTAGAACAGTGATCAGTGAACTATAGTTCATGGGCCAAATCTAGCCAGTAGCCTATTTTGTTTGTGTTTTTGTTTGTTTTTATGATCCATGAGCTAAGACTTTTTTTTTTTTTACATTTTTTAAATGATTGCATTGGAAAAGACTATATAACTACCTACATATAATTACATTGCAAAATGCTGTATAAGTGCCTACACAATATCCTCAATTTTGTCTGTTGGTCCAAAAGCCTACGATACTTAGTATCTGACCTTTTTTAAAAAATAAAAAGGTTTGCTGACCCCAGCATAGAACAGTGCCTGGCACACAGTGAATGCTTTCAGAGTACAAGCTATTATTAATATTTACCACACTGTATTATGTCATACCAATCTACACTTTCACTCTTGGTGACTCAATTACTAAAGCCGAGAAGAAAGACCCAAGTGTCAGTGGAACACTTCATCCAGCCCGATTTGTGGGCTTATGAGAATCCCAGTTCTCAGTCCTTTTAAAGGTGCTTGGACACTTAAAAGATCAAGGAGGGTCATTCAAGATGCAGGCCCAGATTCCAGAGGCAAGATTCTGCCACCCTTACAGATCACCTGCTTACTCAAAACTTGGCCAATGATCCCTGTGACCATTGCAGCCTACCAGGAAACAGAATTCTCCAGCATTCACAGCTGGACACAGCAGTACTTTCATCGCTAAGGCTAAAGGGCACAGGTCTCCCTGGGTTCTCTTACCTGAGTCATTTAAGGGTAGAGAACACTTTTAAAATATGTATGACAAAAACCACTACAATATTGTAAAGTAATTAGCCTCCAACTAATAAAAATAAATGGAAAAAAAAATAATTTTTGGCCAAGTCACAATTTTAAAGTTTCGTCAAGGAAGTAAATTTCTTTCATCCTGCTAGTCAACAGACTACTATTTTCATTTACAGAAAGCCATTTCTGATGCATATGCAAATTTATAAAGCACTGGTTGTTGACTGGGATACGGAGAAATGGATTATGGGCTTCTGGGTCAGAACACCAGTGTGTTATATGATATAGATAGGCATTTGGGTTTCAGTTTAGCCTAAGTAATTCTCTATGTCACATTTCAAATGCTGAAGTGTTTAAATTATTCATGTTGAAAACTGCCTATTTAGAAATGATATGCTCTGCGTGCTTTTTGTCTAAACTTGCAAGCTTCTAGAGTTCTGCTAATTTCCATGTACAACTCCTACACTATCAAATTCACAATGGTATTTATGTTTTATTTAAAAAAGAAAGCATGGAAGCATCTAATGGTCTTTTGGAAAGCTGGCTGATGATCCTGCATTTAAAAATCAACACCAAACCTGGGACACCAGAGTACATTTTGAAGAACCTACTATGCTCTTCTCTGAAGAGAAGGTGTTATTATTTCGAAGTATATTTTATCTTCTGACACATGTGTGGGCAGGGAGTAGAGGGGGAAGTGGTTGGAGAAAAAAAAAAGACAGCAGACAAAGATCTAGTCAAGAAATCAGACAATTAAAATTCCCTGAGCCAGAAAGGAACATTGCAGGAAGAGGAGGAGGGTGGATAGAAAGCAGGCATATTTCATTGATGTAGAAGCTGGCAAATATTTTTTCAAATAAACTGGAATATTTTAGACCAGATAAGTGCATGTGTTCAAGATGAAGATGTAAGACACTAAGGACAGCACAGTCTATAGACCTTCATCTGTAGTTGGATTTTCATATGTATCTTCATTATGGCAGACCGAGATCATGAGGTCCTGACATCAAAAACCTTGCCTTACACTCTTACCTGCTCAGGCTCCAGACCAGTGTTCAGCTCACCTGTGATGTTCAGCTGTCATTGATGTTGACAGCTTTCATATGAACATACACAAAGATCGTTTATATGAATTCAGTTGTAATTCTCAGAGCTCACGATCTCTCTTCCTTTAGGCAAGAAATCATCTGGTTTTATTCAGAAGCTACTGGTCATATGATGGAAAGGCATATACGGTACAAAACTACAGTGGTTTATCTCGCTATACAGTATGAATCATTACATCTTTATGATTCATTACAGAGTCCTTGGATTTTTCTGAATTCCCATCTCATGTGCAGCAAATCAATATCATCTCCAAATCAAAATCACTTTTTTATATGTGACCCCATCATATTTACAGAACTCCATACATACAGAAAATGTTTCAGCACAATTAGCGTCAGCAGTCTCTGGTGGACTTTTCTGAAAGATGATAGCAGGGACAAGTGAGCCACTGACTTGGGGATAAAACACAGGGGTGCTGCACTTCGGGTCCCTGGAGGTGAGACACGACAGACAGACAGATGGCCAACCATCTCCGGTGCTACCTGCCTGACCCCAGGAGTTGACTGCACCTGAGAGGCAGGCCCACAGGCAAACAAGGCTAATCTTAGCCAGGAAAATCAATAACCACCAACTCATCTCTTTCACACATGGAGAACTTTAAGTCAAGAGGAGACTATGGGGATGAAAACACAGGCCAAGCCTTTTCAACTCACAGCCAACTCTCTCCCTAAACACACATGGTGGCCCTGGCCACATCCACTGGCCCCTTTTACCTATGCCCACTTGGCCAGGCTGAGGCACCCAGGACATGGCCCCCCAGTGCCTGCCACAGTCCCTTAGGGCGTAGGGGTAGGGAGCGACCATCCATGTGCAGAGAAGTCCCCCAAGGTCCCCAGCAGGTCCTGGTGTTTCTCCTGCAGCTCCTCCAGCCACAGCCAGCATGGCCACGGCTGCCTCGCCCGGCCAAGGTTCACACAGCCCAGCCCTTCTTGCCATCCTGCTAAATCCCAGAGCCTGGGATCCTCCAGGAGTGGCATGCCGAACCAAGGCTGATTCTTCACTGAAAATTCGGTCTGTTTAATCAGCAAGACAGAATAGAAGACGGGTGAAGTGGAGCCTCCATATCCCACCCTCGCTCTCAAGCCAGCACCTTAGGCCCAACAATCACTGGGTCACAGGGACCACCGGGGCTTGTTGTTCCAGTGACCCATTCCCTGCATGTCACCAGTTTTCCAGTCCTGAGTTCACTTCGTCTGTCCCCCAAAGTAAGAGCAAATGTGGTAGCCTGGAGCAGGGCAAGCTTCCCTTAGACACCAATCACTCACCACCCAGAAGGGCGCCCCTGAGCTGCCCAGGAAGAACAGAGCATGACAGATGAGCACTGTGAGCATCTTTCAGTGCTCCTGGCCCCATTCACAGACTCTAACTGCAAACCACGCCTCCCCTGAAAGGATCCAGCACCACCCCCTACGCTACTCTTCCATGGATTGCCTCACCTGCCCTCGCGGGTCACGGTGAACCAACATCCCGGGATATTCGTGGGGCCCAGAGCAGAGTCAGGAGGGCCAAGTCAATTTTGCTGCATTCTGACTGTTGTACTGAAGATGGGGGTCCATGCAGAGTGGGCAGACGAGCTTCTGCCAGCTCAGGGCGGCTTACCTGTGGACCTACAGGCTGCAGTAACAGCTCACCAGGAATACCAGTGGGGCGAAAATGCTAGGACAGAGTTCCTCACACACGCTTCTTATAAGAAAGCCCCAGACAAGCTGAGCGCTACAGTACTTGACAGCAGCGATCAAGCTTCCTTCTTATAAGGAGCATTTCCCACACAAGAAGCCTTAACACCTGGTTCCTACACGAACAGCTGAGGGCTATGAACAGAGCTTCACCAGCCACGGGCAACTTTGCGAGCTGCTTGCAGGTCGTGGGGTATTTCTTTGCACAGCTACGGGAATACAAAATCATTCAAGGCTCTTTCCTTGATTCTGCAAGCTCCAGGTAATAAGAACCCAGTCAAGTCAATAATTCTGTTATATTCTATTCCACTCCAACTAAATGAAAGGATGAAAGACTGTAGGACACGCCTCATCTCCCAACTGACATTCTCAAGATGGTTTTAAGACGGTTCCCAAGACGGAAGGTTGTTGACACCATGTTACAGGACTGATGGACTGTAGCCATTTGGACTCCAGCCAAAACTTAGCCTCATAAATAAGGATCACAAACACCCAAACAACCTTCCGTTTCCAGTTTCTTTTCTCTGAGGAGCACAACTTTCTGCCCAAGGGCAGGTCATCTGAGGCTGTGGGAGCAAGGGCTACTCTCTCAGCCAAAGGAATGGTGCTGGTACCTATCACAATGGACCGACTGAAGATGAAAGTGAAAGTGAAGTCGCTCAGTCCGGGCCGACTCTTGGCGACCCCATGCACTGTAGCCCACCAGGCTCCTCATTTTCAAGGCAAGAAATTTCAAGGCAAGAATACTGGAGTGGGTTGCCATTTCCTTCTCTAGGGGATCTTCCCGACCCAGGCATTGAACCCGGGTCTCCCTCATTCCAGGCAGACGCTTTACAGTCTGAGCCACCAAGGTGGAAGGCCCATCCAAAAACCTCTCACTGAACACACACACTCTTGAAGGAGAACTTCTCCGCTGGCCAGGAGGTAAGGTAGAAAAGCCCAGCACGCAATCGACAGCACTTAATTCAAGGACACATTCCCAGTAAGTGTTTCCAAAAACGCCAGCCTCCTTCTCGAACCCACGAGGAATACAAACGACCTGCTGTCTCCAGCTGGGCAGGGTCCCCACAAACCTGAGGTTGCCTCACCCCAGACCTGAGCCACCCACTTCTGGGTTCTCTCTGGCAGGTCCTCTCGGAGGGCAAACCATCAGCCCTGGGCCCCCTCATGTCCGGTCGCCGAGACTAAGGAAACAGAAAAACACGTACCTCCCGGGCCGGTGGCGCTGCGCAGGGGAAGACAGGCTGCCGAAGGTCGCTGCCGCCGGGTTGTGGGGTCTCCTCCGAGGCGCTCATCTCCGGATTCCCAGGGGGGCTGTCCCGGGCCAGCCTTCCGCGGGATGCTGGAACCAGCAAATCCTCTCGAGACAGCTCAGGTTCAGTTAATAAAACCTGGCCGAGCCTCGGAGCCAGGGGGCTATTTGCTGTCTGTGCTGGGGCAGGTGGGGCGGCCTGGTTTGCACACGTGTGAACGATCCCGCAACATCCAGACACGGGTACCACGCGGAAGGCAGGGCGGGAGAGGCGGCTCATCATCTGGGAAGAGGCCGACTCTCTGAAGCTGGTCCCTAGGTAGCGAGATGGTGATCGGGATCAGCACGTGCAAGGAATGGAAGCCAATGAACCATTGGCTCCTTCCCCCGAACCTGAGATTTTTCAACCCAAGTTTTCAGCATGTGGGTCCCCCCCCCCCACCCGCCCACTTAAACCGAACATGACTTTATTGGTTAAATCATTCATAACATGCAGCTGTCTTGATACTGCAATAAAGACCAAAGCCATAGCATACAGAACTTGACATTGACATTGTACAGATTCCTGGATGTGGTTTTGAAGAGTCTAGACATGAGAGGGAAACAGGCAGCAAAGAGAGCTGCCTGCAGATCCAGCCCCCAGGGACTCTTGCTGAGGACACAGGCCCAGGAGGCTCTTGCCTGCAGGTTCTGTGTGAGGTCCCTGGGTTACTTCTTCGGGAAACACACCAAAGCTCCCCTCTCAGTGTCTCTTTCAAAGCCATCCTTTTCGGGAAGCTCAAACTCAATCATCTTTTTAAAAGATAATATTGAGAGGAGGGCACTGATGTTACCCAGGATTCTTGACCTTGGCCAATGAATCGAAATTGACTAGACGCCAGACAAGAAATTCAGGCAAGACTTTATTGGGGAGGGAGGGGGTGAGAACAAACAACAGGATCCCTTCTTTGCTCACTCCCTAAGGAGTGGCAAGCTTGTTCCTTCTGTGGGGTGAGGGTAGGAGTGTGTCCAGGTGTCCTGGAAGGAGGGGCGGCTTGGGTGTTTTGCTCACCTCTTAGGTGGTGTTGTATGCAGGGGGCATGTGCATTTACTCCAGGTTCCTCAAAAATGGCAACTGGGTTTTTTGGTCTCTTTGTATCTTTTTGTGTCCAGAGTTTGCCCCAACTGCAGCATGGAGGCAGTTATATTTTGTCTCATATAGTTTCTTTGTATTTTGTTGCCAGAGGAGAAGTGTGTCTAGAATGGTCTTCATAGATGTCTCTTCTGCAGCGGTATAATTTACCAGCCAGAGATGAATTTGAGCAGATAGGAGCATTTCTATAGCTTTTCTTCTGCTTTCAAAATTGACCCTTTAAATGTATAGACCCCTGAAATAAATAGAGGTCTTCCTTGGTGGCTCAGATGGTAAAGAATCCGCCTGTAATACAGGAGACCCAGGTTCAACCCCTGGGTCAGGATCCCCTGGAGAAGGAAATGGCTACCCACTCCAGTATTCTTGCCTGGAGACTTCCGTAGACAGAGGAGCCAGGTGGGTTAGAGTCCATGGGGGTCACAAAGAATCAGAAAGGACTAAGCGACTAACACTTTTAAACGTATAGAGACTCTGTTGCTCTTAACTCTGTCATCTGCCAACTCTAGCCAGGGTGTAGTTTTCTGTGTCCAGGGTTGAGGATGTGTCATTGGGGAGCACCCTCCAAGTAAGAATGCCACAAATTCAGTTATTACCTGGTGCCATAACACTTTTCAACAGTAAATTCTTTTTAAGCTTCTGTCTGTCTTTGGTAATTTTCCAAACCCTGAACTAGTTATTTTTAATAACAGTCCTCAGTTTAAATAATTGTTATCTTCAGAAGGAATTGCTCAAATTCTTTATGATTCCATTACCTAAAATCCAGCTTGTTCCTTAATATGGGGCTAAAATCCAGCTTCTTAATGGCATGATATAATGGGCATGATATAATATCTACTTTATAAGGCTCTTGTAAGAATTAAATGACACAATGTATGCACAAAGGTTAGCTTATTATCTATTACATGATAAGCATTTGATAAATGTGGTAAATGTTATTGCTTTTTGTTATTCTTCTCATTCATTGGACCCCGAGAGTTTTTATTTCAAGTCCACAACTCTTTTATACGGAAGAGTTACAGTTACTCGTTAAAGTAACAGAGTTTCGATGCTTTAGTCACTTAAATGGCATTGATTGCAATATAGGTTGTGAAATCTGAATCTGACAATAACCTTGAATTCTTGTCCTCTCGGTGCTGCCTTAAAAATAATTTATTCAATGGATATATGTGGTACGAATTATCATCTCACCTTAGCTAACACCCTTCTACAGAATTTTTTTTTAAATCCCTATAAGAAATATTTACAGAGAACCCACTAACTAGAACTCACTGTAGTATGGGGCTTCATAGTAGTTTTTTTTTTTTTCTTTTAACTCTCAGAAAAATTATTCATTTATTTTCAAAAAGATTATAGTCTTACATGTGCTACTTTCCGAATACAGTGCCCTGTTCATCTTTGTGTCCCATATAGTTTCTTAATATGAATAGTATTAGTAAATGGTGGCTCCCCTGAATGACAGATTACTTTTATTAGAAAGTCTTGGGAATGATAAAGTTTTTTTTTTTATTCTTTTTTTTTTTTTTGCTTATCTACCATTTATTTTTTTTTTTAAATTTTTTTATTAGTTGGAGGCTAATTACTTCACAACTTTCAGTGGGTTTTGTCATACATTGATATGAATCAGCCATAGATTTACACTTATTCCCCATCCCGATCCCCCCTCCCACCTCCCTCTCCACCCGATTCCTCTGGGTCTTCCCAGTGTACCAGGCCAGAGCACTTGTCTCATGCATCCCACCTGGGCTGGTGATCTGTTTCACCATAGATAGTATACATGTTGTTCCTTTGAAATATCCCATCCTCACATTCTCCCACAGAGTTCAAAAGTCTGTTCTGTATTTTGTGCTTTTTTCTGTTGGGCATATAGGGTTATCGGTTATCATCTTTCATTATTATGTGTAGTATGCTGTAATGTTCTTGATCTTTCTGGCTCTTCACTCTGTATAATGGGCTCCAGTTTCATCCATCTCATTAGAACTGATTCAAATGAATTCTTTTTAACGGCTGAGTAATATTCCATGGTGTATATGTACCACAGCTTCCTTATCCATTCATCTGCTGATGGGCATCTAGGTTGCTTCCATGTCCTGGCTATTATAAACAGTGCTGCGATGAACATTTGGGGTGCACGTGTCTCTTTCAGATCTGGTTTCCTCAGTGTGTATGCCCAGAAGTGGGATTGCTGGGTCATATGGCAGTTCTATTTCCAGTTTTTTAAGGAATCTCCACACTGTTCTACATAGCGGCTGTACTAGTTTGCATTCCCACCAACAGTGTAAGAGGGTTCCCTTTTCTCCACACCCTCTCCAGCATTTATTGCTTGTAGACTTTTGGATAGCAGCCATCCTGACTGGCGTGTAATGGTACCTCATTGTGGTTTTGATTTGCATTTCTCTGATAATGAGTGATGTTGAGCATCTTTTCATGTGTTTGTTAGCCATCTGTATGTCTTCTTTGGAGAAATGTCTGTTTAGTTCTTTGGCCCATTTTTTGATTGGGTCATTTATTTTTCTGGAATTGAGCTGCAGGAGTTGCTTGTATATTTTTGAGATTAATCCTTTGTCTGTTTCTTCATTTGCTATTATTTTCTCCCAATCTGAGGGCTGTCTTTTCACCTTACTTATAGTTTCCTTTGTAGTGCAAAAGCTTTTAAGTTTCATTAGGTCCCATTTGTTTAGTTTTGCTTTTATTTCCAATATTCTGGGAGGTGGGTCATAGAGGATCTGCTGTGATTTATGTCGGAGAGTGTTTTGCCTATGTTCTCCTCTAGGAGTTTATAGTTTCTGGTCTTACATTTAGATCTTTAATCCATTTTGAGTTTATTTTTGTGTATGGTGTTAGAAAGTGTTCTAGTTTCATTCTTTTACAAGTGGTTGACCAGTTTTCCCAGCACCACTTGTTAAAGAGGTTGTCTTTTTTTCCATTGTATATCCTTGCCTCCTTTGTCGAAGATAAGGTGTCCATAGGTTCGTGGATTTATCTCTGGGCTTTCTATTCTGTTCCATTGATCTATATTTCTGTCTTTGTGCCAGTACCATACTGTCTTGATGACTGTGGCTTTGTAGTAGAGTCTGAAGTCAGGCAGGTTGATTCCTCCAGTTCCATTCTTCTTTCTCAAGATTACTTTGGCTATTCGAGGTTTTTTTGTATTTCCATACAAATTGTGAAATTATTTGTTCTAGTTCTGTGAAAAATACCGTTGGTAGCTTGATAGGGATTGCATTGAATCTATAGATTGCTTTGGGTAGAATAGCCATTTTGACAATATTGATTCTTCCAATCCATGAACACGGTATGTTTCTCCATCTGTTTGTGTCCTCTTTGATTTCTTTCATCAGTGTTTTATAGTTTTCTATGTATAGGTCTTTTGTTTCTTTAGGTAGATATACTCCTAAGTATTTTATTCTTTTTGTTGCAATGGTGAATGGTATTGTTTCCTTAATTTCTCTTTATGTTTTTCATGTTAGTATATAGGAATGCAAGGGATTTCTGTGTGTTAATTTTATATCCTGCAACTCTACTATATTCACTGATTAGCTCTAGTAATTTTCTGGTAGAGTCTTTAGGGTTTTCTATGTAGAGGATCATGTCATCTGCAAACAGTGAGAGTTTCACTTCTTCTTTTCCTATCTGGATTCCTTTTACTTCTTTTTTTGCTCTGATTGCTGTGGCCAAAACTTCCAACACTATGTTGAATAGTAGTGGTGAGAGTGGGCACCCTTGTCTTGTTCCTGATTTCAGGGGAAATGCTTTCAATTTTTCACCATTGAGGGTGATGCTTGCTGTGGGTTTGTCATATATAGCTTTTATTATGTTGAGGTATGTTCCTTCTATTCCTGCTTTTTGGAGAGTTTTTATCATAAATGAGTGTTGAATTTTGTCAAAGGCTTTCTCTGCATCTATTGAGATAATCATATGGTTTTTATCTTTCAATTTGTTAATGTGGTGTATTACATTGATTGATTTGTGGATATTAAAGAATCCTTGCATTCCTGGGATAAAGCCCACTTGGTCATGATGTATGATCTTTTTAATATGTTGTTGGATTCTGTTTCCTGGAATTTTGTTAAGGATTTTTGCATCTATGTTCATCAGTGATATTGGCCTGTAGTTTTCTTTTTTTGTGGCATCTCTGTCTGGTTTTGGAATTAGGGTGATGGTGGCCTCACAGAATGAGTTTGGAGGATTACCTTCCTCTGCAATTTTTGGAAGAGTTTGAGTAAGATAGGTGTTAGCTCTTCTCTAAATTTTTGGTAGAATTCAGCTGTGAAGCCATCTGGTCCTGGGCTTTTGTTTGCTGGAAGATTTTTGATTACAGTTTCGATTTCCTTGCCTGTGATGGGTCTGTTAAGATCTTCTATTTCTTCCTGGTTCAGTTTTGGAAGGTTATACTTTTCTAAGAATTTGTCCATTTCATCCAAGTTGTCCATTTTATTGGCATAGAGCTGCTGGTAGTAGTCTCTTATGATCCTTTGGATTTCAGTGTTGTCTGTTGTGATCTCTCCATTTTCATTTCTAATTTTGTTAATTTGGTTCTTCTCTCTTTGTTTCTTAATGAGTCTTGCTAATGGTTTGTCAATTTTGTTTATTTTTTCAAAAAACCAGCTTTTAGCTTTGTTGATTTTTGCTATGGTCTCTTTAGTTTCTTTTGCATTTATTTCTGCCCTAATTTTTAAGATTTCTTTCCTTCTACTAACCCTGGGGTTCTTCATTTCTTCCTTCTCTAATTGCTTTAGGTGTAGAGTTAGGTTATTTATTTGGCTTTTTTCTTGTTTCTTGATGTAAGCCTGTAATGCTATGAACCTTCCCCTTAGCACTGCTTTTACAGTGTCCCATAGGTTTTGGGTTGTTGTGTTTTCATTTTCATTCATTTCTATACATATTTTGATTTCTTTTTTGATTTCTTCTATGATTTGTTGGTTATTCAGAAGCGTGTTATTTAGCCTCCAGGTGTTTGAATTTTTAACAATTTTTTTTCCTGTAATTGAGATCTAATCTTAATGCACTGTGGTCAGAAAAGATGACTGGAATGATTTCAATTTTTTTGAATTTTCCAAGACTAGATTTATGGCCCAGGATGTGATCTATTCTGGAGAAGGTTCCGTGTGCACTTGAGAAAAAGGTGAAGTTGATTGTTTTGGGTTGAAATGTCCTATAGATATCAATTAGGTCTAGCTGGTCCATTGTGTCATTTAAGGTTTGTGTTTCCTTGTTAATTTTCTGTTTAGTTGATCTATCCATAGTTGTGAGTGGGGTATTAAAGTCTCCCACTATTATTGTGTTACTATTAATTTTCCTCTTTCATACTCGTTAGCGTTTGCCGTACATATTGCGGTGCTCCTATGTTGGGTGCATATATATTTATAATTGTTATATCTTCTTCTTTGATTGATCCTTTGATCATTATGTAGTGTCCTTCTTTGTCTCTTTTCACAGCTTTTATTTGAAAGTCTATTTTATCTGATATGAGTATTGCGACTCCTGCTTTCTTTTGGTCTCCATTTGCATGAAATATTTTTTTCCCAGCCCTTCACTTTTAGTCTGTATGTGTCTCTTGTTTTGAGGTGGGTCTCTTGTAGACAGCATATATAGGGGTCTTGTTTTTGTATCCATTCAGCCAATCTTTGTCTTTTGGTTGGGACATTCAACCCATTTACATTTAGGGTAATTATTGATAGGTGTGGTCCCATTGCCATTTACTTTGTTGTTTTGGGTTCACGTTTATACAACCTTTCTGCATTTCCTGTCTAGAGAAGATCCTTTAGCATTTGTTGAAGAGCTGGTTTGGTGGTGCTGAATTCTCTCAGCTTTTGCTTATCTGTAAAGCTTTTGAGGTCTCCTTCATATCTGAATGAGATCCTTGCTGGGTACAGTAAACTAGGTTGTAGGTTATTCTCTTTCATTACTTTCAGGACGTCCTCAGCTGTTATCCTTATGGGAATCCCTTTGTGTGTTATTTGTTGTTTTTCCCTTGCTGCTTTTAATATTTGTTCTTTGTGTTTGATCTTTGTTAATTTGATTAATATGTGTCTTGGGGTGTTTCGCCTTGGGTTTATCCTGTTTGGGACTCTCTGGGTTTCTTGGACTTGGGTGGCTATTTCCTTCCCCATTTTAGGGAAGTTTTCAGCTATTATCTCCTCGAGTATTTTCTCATGGCCTTTCTTTTTGTCTTCTTCTTCTGGAACTCCTATGATTCGAATGTTGGGGCGTTTCACAGTGTCCCAGAGGTCCCTGAGGTTGTCCTCATTTCTTTTGATCCTTTTTTCTTTTTCCCTCTCTGCTTCATTTATTTCCACCATTTTATCTTCTACCTCACTTATCCTATCTTCTGCCTCCGTTATTCTACTCTTGGTTCCCTCCAAAGTGTTTTTGATCTCATTCATTGCATTGTTCATTTTTAATTGACTCTTTTTTATTTCTTCTAGGTCTTTATTAAACAATTCTTGTATCTTTTCAATCTTTGTCTCCAGGCTATTTATCTGTAACTCCATTTTGTTTTCAAGATTTTGGATCATTTTTATTATCATTATTCTAAATTCTTTTTCAGGTAGATTCCCTATCTCCTCCTCTTTTGTTTGACTTGGTGGGCATTTTTCATGTTCCTTTACCTGTTGGGTATTTCTTTGCCTTTTCATCTTGTTTAGATTGCTGTGTCTGGAGTGGACTTTCTGTATTCTGGAGGTCTGTGGTTCCTTTTTATTGTGGAGATTTACCCAGTGGGTGGGGTTAGACGATTGGCTTGTCAAGGTTTCCTGGTTAGGGAAGCTTGCGTCAGTGTTCTGGTGCATGGAACTTGATTTCTTCTTTTTGGAGAGCAATGGAGTGCCCAGTAATGAGTTTTGAGATGGGTCTATGTGTTAGGTGTGACCTTGGGCAGCCTGTATGTTGACATTCGGGGCTATGTTCCTGTGTTGCTGGAGGATTTGCGTGGTATGTCTTGCTCTAAAACTTATTGGCTCTTGGGTGGTGGTTGGTTTCAGTGTAGGTATGGAGGCTTTTGGACGGTCACTTATTACTTAAAGTTCCATGTAGTCAGGAGTTTTCTGGTGTTCTCAGGTTTCAGGCTTAAGTCTCCTGCCTCTGGATTTCAATTTTATTCTTCCTGTAGTCTCAGGACTTCTCCAACTATACAGCACTGATAAGAAAACTTCTAGGTTAATGGCGAAAAGATTCTCCCCTGTTAGGGACACCCAGAGAGGTTCACAGAGTTACATGAACAGGAGAAAAGGGAGGAGGGAGATAGAGATGAGCAGGAGGAGAAAAAGGGGGACTCAAGAGGAGAGAGACAGATCTACGCAGCTGTCTGTTCCCAGAGTGTTCTCCGTATCTCAGACACCTACAAGGATTCACAGAATTGGATTGGGAAGAGAAGGGGAAAGGAGGAAATAGAGGTGTTCTGAGGTAGAAAACAGAGAGTCAAGATTGGGAGAGAATAATCTTCGGTTTAAAGATAGGGCTTCTCTTTTTTTTTTGTAAGGTTATAGTGTAGTGAAAATGAAAATGAAGAGTAGTAGAGGAGTACTAGAGGACTTTAAAAGAAATAAGAGAAAAAGAAAAATAGAAAATAAAAGAGAAAACGGAAAGAAAAAAAAGAAGAAAAAAGAAAAAAAAAAAAAAAAAAAAAAAAAAAAAAAAAAAAAAAAAAAAAAAAAAAAAAAAGAAAGAAAGAAAAAAAAAATTTTTTTTTCCCTAATTAAAAAAATCGTAAAAATCTATGAAAATGAAAGTTAAGGAGTAATGGGGGAGTAATAGGGAATTTTAAAGAAAAATAAAAGAGAAAAAATAAAAAAGAAAAAATATAAAAAGAAAAAAAAATTTTTTTTTTTCCTTACTTAGAAAAAAAAAATTAAAAATATATCTAGGAGTTTCTCTGGAGCTGTTGTGGTCAGTGTGGGTTCGGCTCAGTTTCAGATAGCTCCTCGTTCCAGCTTACACTTCTCGATATCTACAGGGCCCTTCCGGTGAAGTCGGTGTTTTCTACAGGGATTTTAATCTGTTGCACCAGTCCCTTCTGAAGCGGTTCCCTTTGTTTATTTGGCTTCTGTTTGCCGGTCTCTTCAGAGCCTCATTTCCGCCCTGACACAGGCGGGCGGAGGTGGACTCTTATTCAGTTAGCTAGTTCCGTTGCGCTGCGGGGCGGGGCTGACGCTGTGGGGAGGGGCTGGCCCTGCGGGGGCGGGCTGGCGCTGCCGGGAGGGGCTGACGCTGCTTTCTCCGTCTGCGCTGCTCACGCTCCCGGCTGTTCTATATGGAGCGCGCCCCGCGCTGCGCTAGGTTCCAGCCCTCCGGTGTTACACAAAAGCGCGGAAGGAAAAGCTGCGCCTGCTCTCTGTGCCTTCCCCGTCAGAGCGGTCCAGGCAGCGAGGGGCTTGATGGGCGCGCTATCCCCAGGTGTGGCGCACTCACTCCCTTCCGCGGACCCAGTCTCAGTTTCCACTGGCGCCAGTCGGGTGCACGCGCCTTCCGCCCTCTGCGTCCCCAGCCCCAGTCCCCGCCCGCGCCGGTCGGGTGCCTGCGCCCTGTGTCTCGCCGCGACCTTCCCCTCCCCCCTGCCTCCTGCCTCCGGCGGGGCTGGGCCGGTCCGCAGCCTGCGAGCTCTTCTCGGGACTTTCTCCGTCCCTTTGTTCTGCGAACGGCCGGCAGTGTGTTCGGGCTGGTTAATGTACTCTCTCTCTTTTGGTCTCCCACAGTTCAAGTTGGCAACTCACAGAAGCTCCCTCCGATTGTCCTCAGGGCACTCGGGCCGGACCCTAGCCCAAGCAAGGCCGCCTAAGACTCCCTTCCCTGGACGGGTCTCCGTCCTTAGCTCTGTTGTCTCACTTTTTATCTTTTATATTTTGTCCTACCTCCTTTCGAAGACAATGGTCTGCTTTTCTGGGCGCCTGATGACCTCAGCTAGCGATCAGAAGTTGTTTTGTGAAGTTTGCTCTGCATTCAGTTATTCTTTTGATGAATTTGTAGGAGAGAAAGTGGTCTCCCCGTCCTACTCCTCTGCCATCTTGGCTCCTCCCCTTCATAGTGGTTTAATGAGTGCATTTAATACTTTATATAACAGGAAGTCCTGAGGTGGGTTAGACACCAAGTTTGGCTTAGTGGCCCATGAGTTTCCCATGACTTGGGTTCTTTTTATATCTCGACCCTGCCATGCCTCCTGCAGACCTCCTCCTCTGGTTCATGGCTGCTACAGTCCACATGATATCCAAGAAAAGATGGATAATAGTTTTGTGCTTCTCTCTTAGGAGTAAGCTGGTAGTCCTTCATGGTCTTTCTCTTTTATCTCATTGATGGGAATTAAGTAAGGATGATAAGAATGTAAATCAGAGTGTTGGTCATGAGTAACTCAACCAACAAAGCCAGTCAGGAATGCTTATTTGAAAAGGCTATACATATATTTGATTAAAAATAAAAATTCAGTTAACATGTATGTTTTTCCTCAATAACTCTGAATAGTGATTCATATACCTTATAATGCATTGCATCTTTGCTTTCATCTATTCTTTTTGCTTTGTTTGTTTTTATTCTTTCTTTGAAATAGAAGCCTTAAAAACACATAACCTACACCTATTTTTGCTTCTGAGTGAGATACTGTAGGCTGTAGCAGGCTACTCTCTCATTGAAACTAATATATATGAAATAAGTTGCAAAAATACTACTGTTAATGACACCGAAAAGCTGTGAAAGTAATGAGGACTAGTTAAATAAAATTCCAGAGAGCAAAAAGCTCTTCTGCTAGCAGCTCTGTTCCAGGGAGCATCAACAACTTGCATGGTGGACTGAGGACCAAGCTTTTCCTAGCAGAGAAGGTTTACTGGGGAAAAGAGGAGCCGACATGGGACTGGTGTAACGTGGGAAAGGAGAGGAGGCCAGAATTCAAGCTTCGTTTCCCCTAGAGACCATTTGGAAAATTCTGGTTGTGATGAAAGAGTGGAACAATGGCTGGAAAGGTAGAACAAAGTATTCCGTTGTCTTTTAGTGCTGAGGGGACTTTGCGGGTGGCTCAGATGGTAAAGAATCCACCTGCAATGCAGGAGACCTGGGCTCGATCCCTGGGTTGGGAAGATCCCCTGGAGAAGGGGATGGCTACCCACTCCAGTATTCTGGCCTGGAGAATTCCATGAACTGTATAGACCATGGGCTCATGAAGAGTTGGACATGACTGAGCGACTTTCACTTTCATAGTATGGAGGAGATCAAGTCCTGCTAGATGGACATAGTCTATTACACACGCAAGAATGTCCTCTTCCTTAAGACAATGGCCAAACTCTGAACCCGTGTGGGATGGGAGACTGTTGAGCTCATCTTAAACTTCCAAAGGGAAGCCTAGAAGAACATTGGGAATAGGGACAAACCAGAGCTGAACTGGGTCTTTCTAAAACTTCAACCTGCTGTCAAGTTAGCACAATCTCTGCCTGAACTGAAGTTATCAGTCTCTTACTGTAGTAACCATGTCTTTTATTTCCTGTATTCTGATGCTTTGACATCTTGTAGCCTTGCTGAGACCCTGAAAGGACCACCCCTTCCAGAGTGCAGCCAGTTCCTAAGATAATGAAAATTAACCCAGGAGAGCACACCTTTCAAATGTAAACTAACCAGTCCCACTCCCCCAGTCACCTTCTCCAATGGACTCTTGTACTCTGGGCCACCACCACCTGTCCTGATCACCACAGGACCAGGTACCAACAACTGGGGACAACCACTATGCCCCAGAGTCTGCTAAAATTACTCAGATTAGCCAATCTAAAGCCATCTTACTCTCCCTCACCTGCTCTTGCTTGTAGAAACCTCGATAAAGGGCCCCTGCCCACAGTGTCCCCTCCCCTCTGCCTCCTGAACAACCTGGAACTTGCTTGTGTGGCCCCCAGTGCTGTGGTGTGTCTCCCTTCTCTTGGGATCCCTGTGTATAACAGAGTACCTTTTCCATGCTGATCATCTGATCTGTTTTACTTGCCATACCTCAATGACAATAAAGTGGAAAAACTAATTCTATTTCAGTGTATCCAAGGTACATGCGTGCTCAGTCATGTCCGACACTTTGTGACCCCTCATGAACTTTAGCCCGCCAGGCTCCTCTGTCCATGGGACTCTCCAGGCAAGAATACTGGCGTGGGTTGCCATTTCCTCCTCTAGGGGATCTTCCCGACTCAGGGATCGAACCTGCATCTCCTGTGTCTCTTGCATTGTAGGCAGATTCTTTACTGCTGAGCCTTTGGCAAAGCCACAAATATTTTAAAACTCCTGGGACATCCCTAGTGGCCCAGTGGTTAAGATTTTGCTTTCCAATGCAGGGGGTGCTAGTTCAGTCTCTAGTGGAGGAACTGAGATCCATATGCCTCATGGCCAAAAAAACCCCCAAAACATAAAATGTAAGGAATATTGTAACAAATTCAATGAAGACTTTAAAAAAAAATCAACAATTCCTTTTCTAATAGAGCAAAGAGTAAATCCTCGCTGGGGAAAAATAGCATCATCTGCAATACTTTCACACTGACTGTATCATATACAATAAGTAGGCTCTAAAGAAGCATAAAAAATGTGCTTTATACAGTATTAATCTTAGAATAATTAATAATTCATTGTATGGAATTAATAGTACACTGGACACAGAAGACAAAAGAATAAATGAAATTAAAGATAAGTCCATAGAGAATATCCAACTGAAGTACAGAGAGCAAAAATAATGGAATACACAGGACAGAGTGAAAGAGACATGTGGGGCCCAATCAAAAAATTAATATAAAAAAGTAATAAACATATAATTGGAATCCCAGGATGGGGAGGAGTTTTGAGGAGGTAATGGCCAAACGTTTTTCAAAACTGATGAAAGACTCATGAGTGAGGCTCAATAATAAATGTTCATTAACAGTGCAATAGATATATTGTGTATATTAATACAGGAATAAAAAAGAATAAGCTATTGTTACAACAATAGGGATAAATTCTATAAACATAATGATGAGTGAAATACACTCCAAATTCCATTTATATGAAGTTTAAGAATTGGATGGCATCACAGACTCAATGCACATGAATTTGAGCAAACTCTGGGAGATGGTGAAGGATAGGGAAGCCTGGCGTGCTGCAGTCCATGGGGTCGCAAAGAGCTGGAGACGACTGAGTGACTGAACTGAATTGAAGAATAGGCAAGATTAATCTATGATGGTAGAAATCAGGTTAATTAACTCTGGGAAGTACTTACTAAGAAGGGATATACAGCATCTTTCTGGGGTATTGGAAATATATTATCTTGATCTGAATGGTGGTTACATTTATATGTGTACATGTGGTTATATAATATATAAATACATGGTTATATTTATATGTGTATGTGTGTTTGTATTTATATGCACATACATGTATATTTATATTTACTGATAACGTAAACTTAAGATCTGTGCACTTCATATATATTGTATTTCAAGAAAAACAAAATGAAAACCTAAACCACATTGTCTGTTTTGATGTAAGATTGTGAAGGAAAACTGCTGTGAATAATACATATGGAGGAATTACATATTCTTACCGAAACAGATGGTGAGTTGAATAAATGAGATGCTTCAAATAAAAGGAAGATTGGAAATGAATTCATTTTAAAATGCCTTCTGGAGCTGAATTAAACATTTTTTCTTGGGCCAAGAACTTTCATTTTAGAGATAGGTGAATGAATTATGAATCATTTTGGCAACATAACTTAGTTTGTTGTTCCATAGATAAGCAATAATGTAAACCACTGTGCAACTAGAACATAAACGAAAGCTCATCTATAACCTTTTATATTGTGATTTAAGATTCTAAGTGGAAAGTAGGTCAAGTTTGAGGCTGAGAATAAAACACTGTATGTTCTGGCAAAGGGACTGTCAAATGATTTTACCTGTGCTGTTTAAAGTGTTCGTTTTATAAAGATGATCTCAGGGAATATTTAGAATTTTGTAGACAGTGAGCAGGAATCAGCAGAAAAGGGCAAGAATTACAGTCACTGAACTGATTTCCTTTGTTAGCAGTTTGGTTAGGAGCATTTTTTTCAGAAACTTCTCTTCCTTCTTTTGAGAGTTGTTGGCATTTGTGTACACTGATTGACACCTTTTAAGGACAAGTAACAGATTTGAGTGTTTAAAAAAATTTTTTTTTCTAGAAATAGATTGTTTCAACACTTCAACAAGGGTAGGGCCATAGTTTGTAGGGCCCAGTGGTAAATGAAATGCAGGGCCTCTTGTTCAAAAATTTTAAATTTCAAGATGGTGACAGCAGAACATGAAACCAGATCTGGAGCCCCTTGGAGTGTGTGGCCCTGGGTGGCTGCACAGTTTGCATGTACATGGAACTGACTCTGCTTCTTAACACTACATTCAAAACCTCTGTGACCACAGCCCTGACAAACTCCGCAGCCTCAGCCTCTACCTCTTCCCACACACTCCAGCCATAAACACTTGGCTTGCAGTTCCTAAGATGCTTCACGTTAGTTCATGTCTTCATGCATATAGTTCATTTTTCTTTCTAGAATGTTCTTTATCACCTCATCTGTCTGATATATTCTATCCATTTTCACCTACTGACTCCCTTGAGAGAACTGCCCACTCCTCCCTTGAGCCATCTCTGACCTTGTGAAAGCTGTATTCTTACACTCTACATATTTTATGGCTATTTTTAATTAATCAATTGTATTATTATCATTTTTTCCTCAGCACGTAATATGTGGGATCTTAGTTTCCTGACCAGGGATTGAACTGGTGACCCCCCTGCACTGGGGGCATGGAGTCTTAACCACTGGATCACCAGAAAAATCCTCTTTATTGTTATTTTTGTTCACTTGTTTGCCTTCTAAAAATGTGAGCCCAATGTGAACAGTAATTGTGTTTTATTTATATTATTGCATTGTATAAACTGTATATTTAATAACTGTTTGTAAATGGACAAAGGAGTAAGAGTCTAAAGACACAAAATGGAGAAACTCCATGTACCTTTAAAATAATAGCTATAACTTTTTCTCTAATCAAAATAACATAAGAAACTTTTCAAAAATGCAAAAAATATAAAGAATGACTGGGCCTAGTCTTTTCAGTTCCTTTGATTCCCTATTTAATTAAGCTTTAAGAATTTTGATATTTGAATTGGTAAACTAATTTGGTTTCACTCCTACACTCTGATTCAATCTATTTTACCTTCACACTTTTGTCACTTGGTGCTAGGATTAGTAAGTCTATTTCACATAAAGAAGATGACAAAAGAGTTATTAGGAGTAATGTTTTGGAATCAACTTTTCCCAAAGAGATTATTATATCCTGAATGACTAAATGAACCAGTGACTGATCCCTACTAGTAGCTGGACTAGTAATAATAGCTTTCCTCAACTTTTTATACACAGAATAATTTTTTATTGCTATTTCCATACCACATGGCCAAATTCTTTCTTGTCTCTTCACAATAGTTTCCACCAACTGCTGGAAGCTTAGCAGGTATGAGCTGAAATATAAACTGCAGCTTCTCTGAAGTGTTATACTGCCTTTTCACTCAATGAGACATTACTTTCCAGCCCCAAGGGTCAAGATCATGAATCATTTCATTTCCTTTTTTATTCTTTAAGAAAAAGTAATTCATCTGAGAGGGCTGACCTAGTCTGGATACTATAAAAAACTCTGTTTAATAGCAGGGAAGATGAAGAAGGGAGGAGACACCCTTAGTTGAGTAAAGGGTAGACTGAGGAGCTTTCTGGCCTTGACTGTGGTCTGGAAGAAGGCAGAAACTGAAGCAAGTGGAAATATAATGAGGAATAAGCATCATCCAGACCATGGCAACCGGGAATGAGGACAGTCACAGAGAGAGCCTTAGTTCTCCCAGCAAAATGGTTTCAAATCATGCCTGTTGGGCATCCACAATTTTCAGAAGACAAGGTCTCAGATCTACTGGTGCCTAAATCCTAAGGAAACAAAGTGACTATGACATGGTCTCTTCACATTTATTTCATCTTCTGTTGCAGGATGGGGAAGGTATACTGAGTATACCTTATAGTAGGGGGGACAATATTTTTGCTTTCAACTTCTTCGAGGTAAATCCTGTAAGGGAACTGAGGTGATTTTTGAGGAGAGAGGCATGGGACAGGCTTAGGATGAGCAGAGTGGGTGGTATGTGAATACATTTTTTTTTTCTCATATAATGTTTGTCATGTTCAGTTCAAAGGCTTTTCACATGTGAGCCAAGATTTGAAAAGAATTTTGACAGAATAGAAGGAAATACTATTAGTAGAAGGGTAGCCTGAAAAACCTGAGAAAACTAATTTTCATTCATTCACTCATTCACCCATGAGACTGTCCGATGTTTGCCAGGCAAAGTCACAGATCCTGCTAGCCTCTTTTCTTACTTTTTAATGAAATGGCAAGAAGCTAGAGCTGTACTTAACCTCAGCTCTACAACTAGTTTATTGCTATTTCTCAGCCATAGTACATTTCTTTTTTTTAGCCAACTGCACTAAGGTTTACAATATAAGCTCAAAACTACATGTATAATTAAATATAAAAAATATAAAATTTATTTATTTATTATATATACATATGGAATTACCTAGTAAATAGTTAAAATTATATATGTGTGTAAAAGTCGCTCAGTTGTGTCCGACTCTTTGTGACCCCACGGACTATACAGTCCATGGAATTCTCCAGGCCAGAATACTGGAGTGGGTAGCCTTTCCCTTCTCCAGGAGATCTTCCCAACCCAGGGATTGAACCCAGATCTCATGCATCGCAGGCGGATTCTTTACCAGCTGAGCCACCAGGGAAGCCCCAAATTATATATGCTTATTGAGAAATAAAAAGAAAAGTACATCTGATTATTTTCATGAAGATACCTGTGTCCTCTCATGAGTGTCTGAATGACTAATTCCCCCCCAAAGCTTTTGAAAATATACTTAAAAACAGAAAATATTCCTAATACATCAGGAAGTAACATAACTATTCCTGATATTATAGTAGTAACAATAGCACACACACACACATTGTGTACCTAGTATGTGCCAGGAACTATTCCAAATACTTTAGTGTCTTAATTAATATATAAAGGTGGTTTTCTAAGAGAAGTGATGCTAGAAAACAGAAAAATTCTGTTTGCTAAGATGAGGAAAATAAGGCACAAGGTGCCTGAATCACTGGCCAGGGTCACCCAGATAGAGAGGAGAGGATTTAAATGTAGCCTGGTTGGTTGGAGAACCCAAATCCTAAACACCCACAGGTAGCTGAATGCATAGTGTCGGTGATTTAGCAAAATACTTGACAGATGAGTAATCTTGCCAGAATGGGTTGCTGCTTCATATCAATTCATCACCAGGACTTTGTGACTGATCGATTTATCTTGTGCATAACCACACAGAGAAGTGGAAAAACACAAGACATTACATTCTTCTGGATCTTTCAACTTAAGTCATTTAGGAATTTTACCATTTCCTTCTCTGGCCTGTGGACCATTGTATTTTTCATCCTTAACAATTCTCATTCCCACAGGAACAGTAAGAGGAGGTTTTTCTTTTCTCTGGGAGATAGCCAGACAGCTGACAGGAAATGCTAGAAGGAAACCTAAGAATTTGAAGGAATCATCTCCAAAGTTACCTAGCATTCCTTTCCTTTGATTCAAATTTTTTTATTTTTTTAAAAAATCTCTTAAGAACTATTTTCTTTTTCTCTCTCCCTCCCCTGTTCCCCTCAATTTAAGACAGATGGGGGATTCCTTTTCTACTTCTTCAGTCATCATCAGACCCATCCTCCTAGTTTATCCTGAATATCTTATTTCTGTGGCATTTTTTTTCTTTTTTAAATTTCTAGACTTTCAGTTCTTTTTTTTTTTTTTCTAATTGGAGGATAATTGCTTTATAATGTTGTGTTGGTTTCTGCTGTATGACAATGTGAATATCAATATATCTCCTCCCTCTGGAGCCTCCCTCCCCACGTCCTCCTCCTGCCCCATTTCAAATGAAACAAAAATGTGCTCTCTGTGGTATGTATAACACGGCCATATTTCTCCTGTTTCAAACCTTGGATGGCTTTGAGAGTGAGTGCTGGGGCCACAGGATATTTGTAGCTCTAATAATGTGAAGGCCAGTGGAAGACAGGCTGGTCATCACCAGGAGCCCAGGGACCCAAGTTTCTTTAATAGACACCCATGACCTTGGTGCCGTCTCTGGCTGCCTCTGGAGTGTGCACTCACCCCCACAGGGCCCAGTCTTTGCTGCGAACTGTGCTCCTTATTCAGCCTTCCCAGGTGGTATTAGTGGTAAAGAACCCACAAGCCAATGCAGGAGACATAAGAGATGCTGGTTCAATCGGCAGGAAGATTCCTGGTCAGGAAGATCCCCTGGAAAAGCGCATGGCAACCCACTCCTGTATTCTTGCCTGGAGAATCTCCCGGACAGAGGAGCCTGGCGGGCTACAGTCCGTGGGGTGGCAAAGAGCCAAACAGGACTGAAGAGACTTAGCGCGCCCGCACGTGCTCCTTATTCACTATGCTGCATTGTGATTTCGACTCGATTTCTCTTTTGAGTTGTGAGTTCCCTTTATGACACACAGCACCATCCACCTCCATCCTCTAGGCTGCCTCCCCATCTGCTAATTCCTTTGCAAGTTTCCACTCTGTCCTGAGGGAGAAAAGTGCTACATAACATACCTGATATGGAGCATTGATAACACATCCCCTGTAAGTGGCAGGTCAGTGAGAAGGGCAGCTATAGTGAGTGGGTGACTTGCTCAGAGCTGCACAGATGTGAGCTCCACTGCTGGACAGATGCCACATGGGCAGCTTGAGTGGCCTTCTGACCTTGGATTTAAGGAACTGGGTACAGACATCCATCCTTTGGAGGGTATGGAATCATAGGCCAAAGGATTTCTAAATTCTTAAATATTATCTTAAATTTCTTAAGCATTATTTTTGATGTCCAAACACCGTATGTTGCTTTCTTTCCCAATGAATGGACTTTGTTTCCAAAGAGATATGAAAGGGATGCTGCTTTTTTTTTTCTCTAGTGCACATAGACTACCATTTATTAAGTGCAAGGAGATCCAACCAGTCCATCCTAAAGGAGATCAGTCCTGGGTGTTCACTGGAAGGACTGATGCTGAAGCTGAAACTCCAATACTTTGGTCACCTCATGTGAAGAAAAATTGACTCATTGGAAAAGACCCTGATGCTGGGAGGGATTGGGGGCAGGAGGAGAAGGGGACGACAGAGGATGAGCTGGCTGGATGGCATCACCGACTCGATGGACATGAGTTTGAGTAAGCTCCGATAGTTGGTGATGGACAGGGAGGCCTGGCGTGCTGTGATTCATGGGGTCGCAAAGAGTCGGACACGACTGAGCGACTGAACTGAACTGAACTGAACTGAGTGAAATACCCTGGCTATTTGTGCCTCAGTTTCTTCAGATGCAATCATTCTTTTTTATATCAAATTATTTTTATAATGATAAAATTACGTAAAAGAAGGAAAAATGAAAGTGCTAGTCACTCAGTTGTGTCCGACACCTTGCGACCCCATGGACTGTAGCCTGCCAGGCTCCTCTGTCCATGGGATTCTCCAGGGACGCTGTTTTTTTCTGTTGTTGTTGCTACTTCTGCTGGGGGCTACTTGGTAGTTTATTCACAAACTTTAAAAACTCAGCCATAGGTTATGCGACTTCTGGTAGAACCGTAAATCCACTCTGTGTGTGAGAGAGAGAGAGAAACAGAGAGAGAGACAAAGACAGAGAGATACATCCTTCAGAGGCCGGCATAGGACAGGTTTTCTGTGCCTTGGGTCCTGGGCCATAGATTGTGTCTGAGTGCCCTCATTTCAAAGTGGCGCGCAGGGAGTCAGCGCCGTGGGATGATCTCATTTATGGTGTGGATGGGAAATGGAAATTCCAGTTCTGCTTTTACTTCAGAATATTTCTGCTTTTTTGGTTTCCATTTAAAAACTAAACCACTTAAATGCAAAACACAAGCAGATTTTTTTTCCCTCAAGCTACCTTCCTTCATACTTGTTGTTCAGTCGCTCAGTGGTGTCTGACTTTTTGTGACCTCATGGACTGCAGCACACCAGACTTCCCTGTCCTTCACTATCTCCCAGAGTTTGCTCAAATTCATGTGCATTGAGTCGGTAATAGTATCTAACCGTCTCATCCTCTCTGCTGCCCCCTTTCCCTTTTGCCTTCAATTTCATACTTATCATTCTGAATTACCTTTACTCACAAGTAACATATTACTTGGATAAAGGTGCTGCTTAATGAACTTGGATCAGATTTTATTACCTGATTATCTTCTTAGCCTGATCAGGTCAGTACTTTGAAATTTAGCAGTCAGAATAAAATTTTGCTCATTTGACTTTTAATTGGCTTTCTAAAAGACCTTTTAAGTGGTGGTGGATATTGATTTCATCATGTTATTTATTTTTTTCCTGGAGAATTCTGAATGTACTAAAGGGCTATATCTAGGCCGGGCTTCAGGCAACATCTGGGTAGTTGTGTAGCAGGTCGGTAATAGCGCATAAGGAATTTGACTCAAAGCTCAGAACACTAATTGAGAAAGAGCCTGGTGTTTAGCTCCCAAGTCAATGGAACAGCAACTGTGGGAGGTAATTATCCAATTTGGGCTATTTCTGGGGTAAAAGAGTTACTATGTTAATAAAAATATAATCTGGCCTAGCTGCTCTGGGCTGCTGTTTATCTTTGCATATAATCCACAGGAGATCTCTCCAGGTGCAAATGGCTCAGGGAGATGGTGTTTTTGCCCTGGCACTGACTCAGTTAGAAGGTGGGTGTCTACTTGCTGACAAACACGGAATCCAACACAGACACGACACTGGGAAAGTAAATGAAGTACAAGGATCGCATGACGGTCCTTCCACTATTCCTGGCATTGGTGAGGTTTTTGTATCATACTTAGGCTTAAGCATTGTAGTTTTAGAGAGATGAGTAATAAGGCAGAATCAAAGAATGAAAGTAAAGATTATAAGTAGGATAGGAAGGAGAGTTAGAGAACACACTCTGCGATGTGAGAAAGAGGTCTCTGCTCGTACAGACTTTAACTTGAAGGGAAATTGTGCTGTGCATCAGATGAGAGTCACCTGTCCTACTTCCCATTCTTCTCCATTGTCTTTCCCCCCTCTTCCCAATGGCTACAATCAGCATACACACATGATGCTTTTCCTTTCAATTTCAGAAACTCTTTCGTTGTGCCTTCTTCCCTTGCCAACTACCATCTCATTTCTTTGCTCCTCTTTGAGTTTAAACTCTCCTAAGGACTTGTCATGTGGTCTCCAAGTCCTCCTTCCTTACTTCCTCTTAAGCCCACTTCAGCCCAGCTTCTGCCTCAAATGTTTCATTAGAACTGCTCTTCTCAAGTTACCGCTGACCTCCACGTGCCTAGATCCGCTGAATCATCCTCAGGTCTCATCTTACTTGTCCCCAGTCATGTTCTTGACACTGTTTGGTCACTCTTTTCTCCTTAACACCCTTCCTTTGTCTTCCAGGATACCACGTTTTAATTTTATCATACTAAGTGAAGTCAGAGAGAGATAAATATCATACAATGTCACTCATATCTCATTTTTAAACTGATACAAATGAACTTATTTACAAATCAGAAACAGACTCACAGATTTAGAAAACAAACTCATGGTTAGTAAAGGAAACAATTGGAGGAGGGATAAATTAGAAATTTGGGGTTAACACACACACTACTATACAGAAGATAGATAACAAACAAGGACCTATTGTAGTATAGGGACCTCAACTCAATATTCTGTGATAACCAGTATGAGAAAAGAATCTCAAAAGGAATGAATACATGTATATGTATAACCAAATCACTTTGCTGTATACCTTAAGCTAACACAACATTGTAAATCAACTATACTTCAGCAAAGGTTTTAAAAAAATTCTTCCCATGTTATCGATTACTCTCCTTGGTTTCCTTTGCTTGTTTCTCTGCTTCCCATTTCTCCTGATATCAGAGTGCTCGAAGTTCTGTCTGGGGTCTCCTTCTTTGTCCACACTGACTCTCTTGTGGATCTCCCCTAGTTCCATAGTGTTGACTATCACCTGTATGCTGACATACCCTAATTAATATCTCCAGCCGATACTTTCTCCCAAGCTTTCGATTTTTATGTATAACTGTGTGCCTGACATCTCCACTTGGATATTTAACAGCAACTTCAAATTTCAACATGTCCAAATGGATTTTCCTTGCTCTTTCCCCCCCAAATCTGTTCTACCTTCAACCTTTCCCATTTCAGTCAGTGACAACTCTATTTTTCCATTTGCTTACATCCAGAACCTTGGAGTCATCTTTGGCACTACATTTTCTCTCGTACTCTAGGTCCAATCTTTGAAGACATTCTGTTCTTTCTACCTTGAAAATGCATCCAGAATCTAACCACTCCTTGTCTCCAACACTTCTGTAATATTGGCCAGTGCTGTCTTTTTCTCTTGCTTGTATTAGCCTGCCAACTGGTTTCCTGACTTCTACTCTTGAGCCCTTATAAATTATTTTCAACCTAGCAGTTCATCAACTTTTAAAAATGTAAGTCAGATCATGTTACTTCTCTGCTCTAACCTTGCTCCAATTTCTCCCACAATTAAAGTACAAAATCCTTACAATGTTCTAGAAAGACTGTATTAGGTTCCCAGGGCTGCTGTAACAAACTCAGTGGCCTAAAACAACAGAAATTAATCCTTTCACAGTTCTTGAGGCCAGAAGAATGAAACCAAGTTTTCAAAACTCTCTCCAGACACTTGAAGGGAGAATCCTTCTTTGTCTCTTCAAACTTGTGATGACTCTAGGTGCTCCTTGACTGGGGCTGCATCATTCCCATTGCTGCCTCTGTCTTCGCATGACCATATTCTCTTCTTTCTCTTATAATAATACTTGTTAGTACTATATTTAAGATGATACGGATAATCCAGGATGTTCTCATTTCAGATCATGAATTTATTTGCATTGGCAAGACTCTTTTTTCCAAATAAAGTCACATTTACAGGGTCCAGAAGTTGGAATGTGGGCATATTTTTAGTGTACCATCATTCAATTTTTAGGGTACCATTAGAGAATCCAGTGTATTATGGACCACCGTTACCTCTTGGATCTCTTTTTCTACCACTCTTCCCTTTAGTCACCTTGTTGCAATTGTACTGGATTCCTTAACTTTTCTCAAACATACCATGCACCCACGGATTGGGGCGTTTTCACTGGCA
This sequence comes from Cervus canadensis, assembly GCF_019320065.1. Classification (NCBI taxonomy): domain Eukaryota; kingdom Metazoa; phylum Chordata; class Mammalia; order Artiodactyla; family Cervidae; genus Cervus; species Cervus canadensis. Next base: position 34,491,674 of record NC_057405.1, on the reverse strand, counting down.
AGTCCTCCGGGATAGTCTTCCTCCAGACAGGATCATGGGTCACTTCCTCATGTAACCGTGTCACGAGGTCACCCTGGTTACTCCTTTTGAAATTGTAGAGCTCACCTTCCTTCTTCCGCTGGTGGTATTTTCCATTTTTCTCCCATTTTGGTTGAATGAGCAATTCTGCTTCATGTGTTACTGGCTGGAGTACTAGGGTGGCGCAAAGGTCCAAGTGGCCTCAGACATATGGCTGGAAGTCATTTCTGGCTTCCAGATGGGAGTTTAGTTGGAGTTGGTGGCCAGGGACCCTGGTTCACTTCCACATGACCTCCCTATGTAGTTGCCTTGGCTTCCTTGTTGATTGGAGGCTGAGTTCCAATAAACAGCATTCTAAAAGGAAGGAAGCAGAAGCTGTCATTTTCTTAAGGTGTGTGCTCTGAAGTATCAGAGAATTACTTCTGCATCTTTTAGTGTGCTCCAACGTGTCAGAGTATTACTTCTGTATTATTTTAGACAGAGTAGTTGCAAGGGCAGTCTAGATTCAAGTGGAGGAAAAATAAACTCCAACTCCCAGTTAGGGGAGTGACATGTTTATACAGGAAGAGAAGAAGACATCTTTGGAGATTATTTACCAAAAAGACCTTTCTGGGGACTTGATATACCATGGCATGTCTGCCCACTGAAACAGATAACTTTATTTTTGTATCCCATCACTGCATTATTGAGGAATTTCTATGACCTTAAAAAATGAAGATATAGGAGAAATATTTCAAGATTTAAAAATCTGAAACATATAGTTAAATCAGTTCATTAGCAATCCTCAATGTTGTTTACATTTAAGCTTACCCTGTATGCAGTGAGAAAGAAATCCACTGTTAATCCTTAATAACTGGTTAAAGTTTTATATAGTTTGCCAATTTTAACAGTCAAAAAATTACTCCTTGGGACTTCCCTGGTGGTCCAGTGGTTAAGACTCCACCTTACAATGCAGGGTGTGAGGGTTTGATCCCTGGTTGGGTAACTAAGATCCCACATGCTGTGTGGTACAGCCAAAATTTTTTTAAAAATTACTTCTTAACATTTTTACTGTTAGTTAATAGAAAGCTGATCTATAATCATATAGAAGGAGCGATATTATTATAAATAGTATTTTGAAGGTCTCAAACTATTCCAGTGAGAGTTGTATTTTAGAATATCCCCGTAGAGTTGGGTTAAGATGTTTTTGCTCTTTGCTGATGAAGTTGTGATTAAATAAGACCATATCTAATGAGATCTATAGTTTACTCTTTTTGAAGAGATTATGTCACCTCAACTATGAAGCTACATTTCTTTAGATTGAAAATAGGGGGATGAATCTTTTTTTGCTTATATGTAAAACTTCTCTGCTTTAGACAGCTCAAACTGCCATTAAAACAAATAAATCAACCAGGATTGGGTACTTTAGTAGAAATTTTAGTAGGAAGTCCAGCTCTGGAATCTGGAAGTTAGAGATCAGGATGATGGCTTGGTCTGGTTCTGATGAAAGTCCTCTCCTTGTCTTGCAAATGGCCACCTTCTCACTGTGTGTTCATTTGGCAGAGAAGAGAGAAGGCAAACTCTCTGGTGTCTCTTCTCCTAAGGGCAGTAACCACATCATGAGCCTTCATGACTTCATCAGAGTCTAAGGAGCTCCCCAAAGCTCCATCTCCACATATCACCACATTGCGGTTTAGGGCTTCAGCATATTAATCGCCTATAGCATTGACTCATTTATTCTCATCTCTCTATCTAGACTCTACTGGTAGCAGATAAGAATAGAACAGACGAATGAAGCAAAGAACACTTTGTCCATCAACAAATTTTATTCATTGAAATCCTTTTTAGTAAGCTTATTCTCTTCAATAGAGGACATTATTGTTCAACCAGGGATATATAAGGTTGGCATCATAGACAAAACAATAGCCTCCCCAAAAATACCCAAGTCATAACAGCTGGAATTTATGAATACATTTTCTTCCAGGGCACAAAGCACTTTGCAAATGTGATTAAGGGCACAGACATTGAGATGAGAAAATTATCCTAGATTATCCAGATGGTCTGAATATAATCACATGAATCTTTAAAAGTGGAAGAGGATAGAAGAGCGAGTCAAAGAGAAGTCACATTAGAAGGACTCAGTCTGCTCTGGCTGCCTTTGGAGATATAGAAAGCGGGCCCCTAGAAGCTAGGAATTGCCCCGAACTGACAGCCAACAAAGAAACAGGGACCTCAGCCTTGAACCTATAGCTACGAGGAATAAATTATGCCAACTGATTCTCCCTGGAGACTTCAGACAAGCACCTTAATGTCAGTCCACTGAGACCCTGTTGGGTTTCTGGCCTACAGAACTCTAAGACACTGTTTGTGTTGTCTTAAGCCAGGGATCGAACTCAGGTCTCGTGCACTGCAGGCAGATTCTTTACCAGCTGAGCCACAAGGGAAGCCCATCTTAAGCCACTAAGTGTGGTAATTATGGCAGCTATAGAAAACCAGTACATTTGGTTATGAATTAAAGCTCGCAGTCTCCAAATTCTAAACGTTACCAAATGTGGAAGGATTCTTCACCTCTAATCAAAGAGAATCGATGACCTTCATTTTAGCAGCTCTTCTAGAATCTTCATAAACATTTTCAGAATCATGGTAGCACTCCATTCTTTAAAAGCAATTAGAACATTTTGGTGAACTATGGCTTTTGCGTATTCCTGTGTGAGTCAGAAGAGACTTGGACAGATAAAATGGCTAGATTGGGAGAGTAGGTAGGTCATGTTCAATAACCAAGGTTACAAGTTGGTGGGGGCATCTGGAAAATTCAGACGTTATGGCAGAGACTCAGTCTCATAGTTGTGTGGTAATGTTTATTATTAGAGACAATGGTGTACACCTGAAACTAACACAAGACTGTCAATAATTAAAAATGTTTTAAAAAGACAGTGGTGGCTGGCTTTTAGAGCTACGACAAAAAGAGGCGCACGACCTTTGTTTTCAAACTCCATCAGGCCGTATGCTTGTCTGCAGGGGTGAGAGACATCTGAAGTGCTATGTTTTTTTCCACCAGTGTATGAAAGAAACTTGAAGTCCCACAGTCCTATGAATTCAATTGCAGTGGAGATCATGGTAAGGACCCAATACCTTTGAGGCATCCTGCCTTCTTATTTAATGATCAGACTTGACAATGACTAAATTAGTAGCCTCGGTGGTATTAAGATATTTTAACATAGTAAAATTTCTTGCCACATTTCAAATTAAAGCCTTTTCATTTATGATTATTCAGTGGAGGGAAGAAGGGATATTTTAAGTACAGAGAAAAGTTTATTGAAATTTTAAGTAACAATAGCAAAGGAATCATCTATTTATTTTACCAGCCATGTCTATGTAAAGCATACATTCCTCATGATAGTCTTATTTGTTAATATTTTTCATAAAGTTGCACTGCTTCTATCACTGAAAGGTCAAAACTACAAATAAAGTATGATCATTATAAAAACTCATTAAAGTCTATTTCAAAAATAATAGTAATAATGATAATAATAAAAGTAATTTTCATTCTTTCATTCTTAAAGTACTATTTTTCAAAAGGGTGCTGGGACCTTTAATGACAACTGAGTCCAGCTACAGAATAAGGAAAAATGTATAATTTAAATGTATTAAATTATAGAGCTGCCTTCAGTGGCTCATAAGTCAGTCTAGCATCCATGAATGAAGCTACCATCTGATAAATTTACTTCACTCCCTTTCTTGCCTTACATCCTCTGACTAGGAAAATGTATCATCTTTTATTTATTTATTTTTATTGGAGTATAGTCGCTTTACAATATTGTGCTAGTTTCTGCTATACAATGAAGTGAATCAGCTATATGTATACATATATCCTCCCTTCTTAGAATTCCCTCCCCCCACCCCCCATCCCCATTCCATCCATCTAGGTCACCATAGGGCATCAAGCTGAGTACTATTTACAATAGCCAGGACATGGGAGCAACCTAAATTCCAACAGAGGAATGGATAAAGAAGATGTGGCACATATACAAAATGGAACATTACCCAACCATTAAAAGGAATGAAACTGGGTCATTTGTAGAAATATGGGTGGACCTAGATTCTATCATGCAGAGTGAACTAAGTCAGAAAGAGATAAATATTTATTCATGCATATATGTGGACTCTAGAAAAATGTATGGATGAACCTATTTGCAGGGCAGGAATAGAGACACAAGTGTAAAGCAAGATGTGTAGGTAAAGGGTAGGGGGGCACAGAAGGATGAATTGGGAGATTGGGAAGACGTATCATCTTGAAAAACTAACCAGGTTGCTGCTTAGGCTTCTCTGCTTTGTGACATTCATCGTTTTAGTTTTTTTTTTTCTCTTACATATTCTGCTTATCATATATCAGTCAATCTCCTCTATTATCTGGGTGGTATGTTTGTAAGTTTTTATTTTTCTACTTCTATGTCTTTCCAAGAAATTTGGTCAGAAAGGGGATATTCAAGGTAGACCCTAAACAGATTAAAAGTTTGATTTTTGCCTTTTCTAGTTTTATACTTCACAGAAAGCTCACAAAACATCATTGAGGACTCATCTCTATCATGTGGCCCTTTCTTACATCTCTGACTTTCAGGACGAAGGCACCAAGCCCCACCTCAAAGGTGATCCAGGTATTGTCAGTTCAGCTGCTCAGCTGTGTCCAACTATTTGCGACCCCATGGACTGCAGCATGCCAGGCCTCCCTGTCCATCACCAACAGCTGGAGCTTGCTCAAACTCATGTCCATTGAGTCAGTGATGCCATCCAACCATCTCATCCTCTGTCATCCCCTTCTCCTCCTGCCTTCAGTCTTTCCCAGCATCAGGGTCTTTTCTAAAGAGTCCATTCTTTGCATCAGGTGGCCAAAGTACTGGAGCTTCAGCTTCAGCATCAGTCCTTCCAATGAATATTCAGGATTGATTTCCTTTAGGATGGACTGGTTGGATCTCCTTGCAGTCCAAGGACTCTTGAGAGTCTTCTCCAACACCACAGTTCAAAAGCATCAATTCTTTGGCACTCAGCTTTCTTTATAGTCCAACTCTCATGTCCATACATGACTACTGGAAAAGCCATAGCTTTGACTTGACAGACCTTTGCTGACAAAGTAATGTCTCTGCTTTTTAATATGCTGTCTAGGTTGGTCATAGCTTTTCTTCCAAGTAGCAAGTGTCTTTTAATTTCATGGCTGCAGTCACCATCTGCAGAGATTGAGCCTAAGAAAATAAAGTCCCCATGGATAGTATGATCCAAGTATTGTAGCAGCGTTGTGTTAATTACCTGGGAAAAGAAATAAGCAGCCATGAGTGGATTCACTTTAAACCCACTGAAGGGTTCCAGTAGGCTTTTCCAGATTAAAAGCAAAGAAAAATTGACTCCAACTACAAAAAACATTTTCCAGTGACTCTTTTATGCTATCAGCATTAAGAAACATTTCAACTTTTGGTAAATGAAAGAGAAAGGAAATAGAATTACAAGAGGAACCATTTCATTCCAGGAAGATTATTAGGAGTACAGGAAAAATGAAAATAAGAGGATTTGCTGAGTAGTAATATAAGTACAAATTAATGACAGGATGTTCTGATTTCATAAACATATGTGCACTAATCCTCTATCAAGTTTGAATCCAAGCCATGTTAAGTTACTATATTTTGTGATCATGGACACATCCAGCCTCTCTGAGCTTCATTTTCCTTATGCAGACAATGGGGATAATAACAACAATTCTTGTTTTACTTAATAGAGTTGGCTTAGGGAGGGATACTGTGTGTGAAAGTAGAGTGTTTTTCTAAACATAAAGCATCTGGTATACCAAAACATTATAATTATCAGCACAAAAATACTTCTCAGTTTATTGTCTAGCTTAGTAAAAGGAATTATTACACCTCTTCAAGAAAAGCACAAAATGTACTGTTGTAAATTTAGGGTACCTGTTTTCTTGTTTCAAAGAATATGCTTTCTCAGTTTCAAAGAGATCAATGAAAAAAGAAATGCAAATTTTACCCATTAAAAAGTACAGTGTTCTCTATGGACTGAAAGTGTTTTCATGAGAATGCAAGTTAGTCATGTCCAATTTGCTTGTTCTTTACATCTTTTTTGAAGAGTGGTGTTTAGGTTGCTCAGTGGTAAAAATCTGCCTGCCAAAGCAGGAGATGCAGGCTCAGTCCCTGGGTCGGGAAGACCCCCTGGAGTAGGAAATGGCAACGCACTCTAGTATCTTGCCTGGAGAATCCCCATGGACCGAGGAGTCTAGTGGGCTACAATCCATGATGTCTCACAGAGTCAGACATGACTGAGAACACACACACACACACACACACACACACACACACTTAGAAATATACAGCTTAATAGCTTCACCTACCAAATGAACACCTCTTGTGACACCCAGATTAAAAATCAGAATGTTACTGGCACCCAGAAGCCCTCTTACTTGCCTGCTCCTTCCCTCCTGAGACAAACCACTTCTAATAGTTTACATTAGTTTTGCCTATTTTATATTTCATATAACTGGAGTAATACAATAATGCAGTGTTCCTATGTGGCCGGTCTGTTTCATACAACATTATATTTGTGAGAGTCATCACTGTATTATACACAGTTATCAAGTGATTATTCTCATGGCTGTGTAGTACTTTTTGTGTGAATACACCACAGTTTGTGTATTCATTCTATTGCCAATGGGCATTTGAGTAGTTTCCAGTTCGGGGCTATTTTCCTTAGGGCTCCTATGGACATTCTGGTACTGCCTTTTGTAAATGTTTGCACACATTTCTGTTGATGGTAAGACATGCTTGTGTTCAGGTTAACAGATCCTGCCAGTTTTCCAGCCAAGGAACATTTCTACCAATACGATATGTGAGTTCTTGTGATACTGCCCTTTCATCAACACTTGTTATTTCCCTTCTGGGTTTTTTAGTCACTTATTTTTACTTATTCTTGTTTATGTCTAGTCATATCGCCTCATAGTTTTATTTGGCATTTCCCTGATGCTTAGTGAGATTGAGGATTTTTTGTTTATTAGTTGCACATTTGGATATTCTATTTTTTCAATCACTGTTCATTTTTCTATTGGATTTTCTTTTGTGTGATGATTTGTAGAAAATTTTCATGAATTGCTAATATCTTTTCCACTTGTGCTTTAGTTTTCCTGTTCACTCGCCTATCATGCCTTTTGATGAACACAAATTCTTCTTTTTTGGTACATATTTGGCTCCCTAGGGCCATAGGTTCTGCAACTGCAGATTCAACCAATGGCAGGCAGATCAGGTACTATGTTTATCAGCCATGGATGATTGAATCCTCAGTTGCAGAATCTATGGATACAGAGGGCTGACTATATATTTGAGCATCCACAGACTTTGGTATCCATGGTGGGTCTGAAAGGATTCCCTCCCCTCTCCCCACTGTGAAGTTAAATAGCACCTCCATCACCATCACCTCACACATTTACCCTTTTTAAAAAAGAACATTTTTAAGTTCTACCCTCAATGAATTTCAAGTATACTATATAGCATAACCAACTACAGTCACCATGTTACATGTTATATGCTCAGACCTTACCTTTTTTATAGCTGAAAACTTGTACACTTTTATTAACTTCTCCCTTATTTCAATATACTCCAATTTATTATTTCTTCTATAGTGCTCTTTTTTCTGATTAATAGCTCTTTGCCTAGGTTGCAGTGATGAAGATATTCTCTTACCCATGACATCGTTCAGTAATTGGGAGTCAGTACCAACAATAAAGTAATACCAAAGAAAAAACACCTTCCACTTGGCTAATCAAATGTAATTAAGCAAATGACTGACTAAGCAATGAATATGAAGAGATGAATTTTCTGGCTGCATAATCAGTCACTTTAAATCTTGTCATTTTTTTTAGGGTGAGCTAACAGGGCTGCTTTTTCTCTCTCGTGTGTCTGATTTCAGAAACATCAGGTTATCTGCAATGACAGACTTCATCCATTCCAGCATGCCACCCCTCTCTGCCTGTGCCCCACCCCCAAGACAGAACCTCTTACAGGATTGTGGAGGATGCAACTTCACAAACGGGATAACACGAGGGATTTTAAGACAGGAACTAAGAGCCAAAGAGGGAATGTGTGACTTCAGCTCTTGGCAGGTGTACCTATTTTAGCAAAAGTCAACATAACTTACTCCCCATTTTCATCTGTTGACATTTCTGGTAAACAGTGAGGTCAGGGCAATTGCCTTCTGGTGCTCAGGGGTTCTTTTGTTGAATGTCAAATATTCTTGAACACCAGATAAAATGGTTTTCCCTGTCAATCTCCCCTGGCCTGATGAAGCTAGTGTTTTGCTGCAAGGATAGACTTAGCAGATATGATGTGTCTCTTTTTTTTTTTGCCCCTCATATAAGACAATTGGATCAGAATATTTTGGGCAAATCAGAAAATACTTGGGCAGGGTAATGTGATTCCTTTGAATAAGGATTTGGGTTTAGATAGGAAAAAAAAATTATTTGTGAGTTATAAGAGAGTCCTCAGAAGCTGTCATGTGCTTTTGGCTTTTAGGGGATTTTTGATGATAAGAGTTAGGCATAAGATGTGTGAGAGTTCTATATAAAAAGAATAGCTAAAAACCTTAATGAGACTTTTAAATGAAATGGGTGAACTACCCTGGCTAAAATGCACTGAAATCCTCACCGATTCAATTAGCCCTTCTGATTCCTATGAGTTTGGACCTCTTTGCAACCCCATGGACTGTAGAGTCTATGGCATTTTCTAGGCCAGAATACTGGGATGGGTAGCCTTTTCCTTCTCCAGGGGATCTTCCCAACCCAGGGATGGAACCCAGGTCTCCTGCATTGCAGACGGATTCTTTACCAACTGAGCTATCAGGGAAACCTGAGATTGGACCAGGTGGAGCTAAATGCCTTCCAGGATGAAAGCATCCTCTCTGGGACTTGCTACCTGTCACTTGGGACAATCCCCCTTTCCTCTGGATCACTGCAATTGGTTTGCCCTGTTCATTACCTGTTCTTTATCTATAATGACTGCCCCCCTCCTCTGCCAAAGATTTGGGAGGTTCATTTCATGTTTGCCTTGAGAGGTTAGTCTGAATTTGTTTCTGTTAAAAGAGACTTTTTTCCCCCTAAGCCTTCAGATCAAGAAGGCAGAAGTTAAATGACCTCTACACAGTTTGAGTAAGAAACTAGGAATCAGAGTGATCCGAGGGTTATAGGTTTTCTTGCTCTATTTTCATACTTGGCTTTTCTAAAAGAGTCCTAAGTGGGAAGAGACCCTGGGGGCGTCCCCACAGTGCCTCTTTAAAATCCAAATCTGAGTTGTATAACTCGCATTACAGCCTTCTTTCTAACCACTTCCTAATGTGGTGCGTTCTCAAAAGTCTATGGAATTAAAGATTAGTTTTTTTTTTTCAAATTCCTTATTATAGATATGTAGATAATGAGAACATTAGGGTTCGCATTTTTAATAAATTTGGATTGTGGAAGGAGTCAGGTTGCTGAAGGAGACCAACCATAAGAGCACTTTGATTGAGGATGTTGAGAAATAAAATAGAACCAAGTAATGAAATAAATGCACTGGTGCTTTAACAAAATTTTTAAAAAATGAGTTCTTGATTATTTTACGGGGAATGAATTTTAAATGAATCCCTGAAGACCTCCAGTCAGCATCTGTTTGCTCCTCACAAAGAATAGCAAAAGCCCCAAGATACCTCGGAGCAGAGTGCGTGGGGGGAGCAGAGTGCGTGGGGGGAGCAGAGTGCGTGGGGGGAGCAGGGGAGGTGTGCATGAATTATGAGGTGAGCATGTATTTGTGGGTAGCTTCCTACTCCTTCCCCTCACCCCTCTTAGTGGAAAACTATTCGTATGTGCTAACCCTTGACATCACTGGGGGAGCTGTGATATCAATCTAACTTTAAAACAGGGCACTGAGAAAAGGGGCTGTCTGCCTCTGTCTCCTAAGGACACCCCAGAAGTAGCCACTGGGGATAGAAGGTTTCGGTCCTAGCCGTCTAATAACCCCCACAACCCCTCTGTTCCTGAGAACCTATACCAGAGCTTGGTCCTGCTCTCTTGTGTGTGGGCTGATCTCTTCCTGTGATTTAAGATCTCTCATACGTGTTTCATGGACGGTAAAGGGTTTCAGTCAAGATATAAGACAGGAATGTGTATGAGTATTACAGAGATGTCAGAGCATTGGCCCCTGAGATCACTCTGGGAGCCCACACTGACTCAACTCTCACCATGACTTTGTGCCTGCCAAGAAGAGGACGTGATGGAGAGATGGTGAGAATCAAACAGGACCCCACCCACATCCACGGAGACAGACAGCTGTCCCTGTGGTTTCCTTGGAGATGGAGCTGTTTTCAGGAATGATTGAAGCTAACCTTGCCCTTAAAGTCATCTCATTCCTGGGCCACTGGGAAGAGAAAAATCAACTTCTCTGTATAGAAGGTTTTGTCCTTGAAGCCATGTCACCGAAGTCTTACTGTCCTTCTTTCTCTACCTGATGCCTGACTTGGGGCTCTGTACTTAGTAGGTGTTCTATTAAATAATAACTGAATGAATAGACACATGACTAGCATGTATATGAGCACCAAAATTTTAAAAATGTGAAATTAGAAATCTATTTTACAGGGACTTTCCTGGTGGTCCAGTGGCTGACTCCAGGCTCCCAATGCAGGGGGCCCAGATTTGACCCCTGGTCAGAGAACTGGATCCCACATGCCACAGCTAAGAGTTCACATGCTGCAACCAAGATCCGATGTAGCCAAATAAGTAAATATTTTAAAAAAGAAATCTATTTTACAGTTATACACAATACTTGGTAAAAAAAAATTTCTTTGGAGGAAAAATTAGGCATAATCACTAAAAAATACTTTCAAAGTTATCAATATATTTAATGCATGCTTCCCATCCTGGCCACACCTTTAGATTATATAAAAACATATCTACTTAGCTTTTTAAAGTAAAAATTTTAGCCAATAATTAACATTGGTTAATATTAACCAATTAATATTGTGAGCTGTACCACTCCCAGTAATACCAAACCCCTTTGCCCTACTTCTCCTTTTTGCAGAACTTCCTACCCCGTGCCATGAAATTCAATTTACTTCTTAAGATCCTTATTGATTATCTGACTGCCCACTTTGGAACTCTATCCCTTGAGGACCAGAGGCTTTGCCTACTTTGTTCACTACATTATCTCAGGATCCTAGAACAATCCTTAGAGTGTATTCATGCTCACTAAATATATTTGAAATAAACATTTATTGACTCTCTTCTATGTGCAAGGCAGTGAGTGATCTTGTATATAGGGATAATGAACCGAGGACTATTTCTGTGAATGTATATGGATATTTTCATTGATACAAAGAATTTATAGATCTATACATGTACATATATATCACAATTTTAAATATTCAATATTGCAAGTTATTTATGTGTGGGTATAAAACATAAAGAGCTATGCCCAGCTTGACCCATATTTGACCTGATCCAGGCGTCTTTGCTGCCTGTGTCTCCCCACTGAAAGTATGGCACGCTCTGGGTGCAGGTCACCTCCCAGGGCTCCACCCGGCCTGCCACATGCCCTGCGCACCCTCTCTCCCGTGCTCTAGAACACAGCTCACAAACTACAAGTCTCAGAGTAGCATCTGGCCTGCACATGTGTATTGTGGGGATTGCCGGGGGGTTGAAAATTCTTTAAGTCAATTTCTAACACTTAAAACTCTGGGGAATTCTCATAAACATCCTGATTTCCGCCTTCCGTTGCAAAGCCTCAGTATCTGTCGACATGGGGCTGGCATTCCCACGTGGCCTTGTGGGGCTGGGCTGGAGCCGCCACTGGCTGGGCAGATGTGCTTTCCTGGTGGCCAGTGTCGCCAAGGGGCTCATCACACCCACTCACCCTGTGCCTGGCCTTAGAGGGGCTGAGTTTACAGCCCCTGATATAAGACTGCCCCCCACCCCCAACACCTGCCATATTACAGCAAGCTTCCCAAAAGATGAGAACAGATAATAAGGCTCAATTCACACTGATTGGAAGTACATATACTTTTTACATCTAGGGACTGTCTATGTATAAATGAAAACTTATTTCAGAAAATGAGTGTAGATGCTTCAAACAAATACTTAGCTCTGACTGACAGTGGCTAAAATGTCTCTTCAAACCATTATGTCTTTTTAAGTCTTCCTCCACCATAATTATTAAGTCACATAATAATGATAATAATAAAAATTAAACCCAAGATAATTAGGGCTCCGTCTCTTCCCCTTCTTTGGACCCAACTCGCCCTCTTGGCATAGGAGAGGTGTCTTGTCATCAGCTTCCTTCTGGGAGCTGACAGCTGGGATGGAGACAGATTTGCAATTCCTCACTGTCCTTCAATACAATATGCTCATTAACAATGCAATGTCAGAAACAGTCTTACTTGTCTTGGAGGAAAAGCAGAACATTTGGGATAATGGCTCAGCATGCTGTAAAACTTCTTCCTGGAGGTTTTCCTTTCTGGAAAAGGCAATCCTGCCACTTAAGCTGGTCTGAGTGTGTCTATTAGGCAAGTGTGCCTTTTTTACTTCTATAATAATCTCCCATCTTGGTCACTTTGGGCAAAATAGCATCATAGGCTTGCCACTCTGTTTATGACGGAGGGGTTTCATTTCATGTGGGAACGCAGCAAGATGCAGTCCAGCATACTTGTATACATCCAAATGAAAACACATCAAAAGAAGCAGACATCTTAATGTCATTGGATCAAAGAGAACTGCTCATCTAGCCTCTCCACCCTGAAAGGAGGAAACATGTGAAGAAATCTCCTTTGGTCATTCTTCTATTCTTTTCTTTTTCTTTCCTATTCTTCCTGCTGACAAGGATGGAAAGGCTACTTCATGTCAGGTGGCACCAAGCCATCTATAGGAGAGCATAGGTATAAGTGTAGATTTTCATTGCTTTGAAACAGTGCTAAACAATTAGAATGTTGTCACTGATACCCCTCTAGCAGTTTAAATAACCCTGCGCTCAGTAAAGGGTAACCAGTTTTAAGTAAACTATGAAAACATACAGCTCAAATCATTTGAAAATAAGCAGTATGCAATGGGCAGTGAGCCAGATGCTGGGGTGTATGCAATAGGCTGGTGGGGACAGAGGGGCCATTAGGTCCAGGGTGCAGTGAAGAGAAACCATCTTAGGGCTGATCCCTGATGAAAGTGGTCCAAACCCAGTGTCGAAGATGCCTGGTAAGATTTCAGCACCCAGGAGGAATCTGATCTGGTTGGGTGGGTTGTTACACTTGAAATCTCCAGGAAGCGACCTGGGCAGATATCTGGACCCAACAGCCCCTAGAGTTCAGTGGTTCTGAAAAAGGGGACCCCTGAGTGTGAGGCACTAGCTGAGGAGTTTGGGTAGAAAAGGGTTCTAGGTGTTCAGTGGGAAAAAAAATCACAAATCAGGAAACTGAGGCAGCCCAGCAGCCCAGTCCTCTGAGTTGCACACACGTAATGTGGGCTGGGAAGGCTGTAGCCGCAGATTCCCCCAGGAACCCAAGGCTGGTCTTGGCCATCACACAACCACAGTTGCTGTTCAGTCGCTCAGTCATGTCCGACTCTTTGTGACCCCCATGGACTGCAGCACGCCAGGCTTCCCTGTTCTTCAGCATCTCCCTGAGTTTGCTCAAATTCATATACATAGAGTCGGTGATGCCATCCAACCATCTCATCCTCTGTTGCCCCCTTCTCCTTCTGCCCTCAATCTCTCCCAGCATCAGGGATCTTTTCCAATGAGTAAACTCTTTGCATCAGGTGGCCAAAGTATTGAAGCCTAAGCTTCAGCATCAGTCCTTCCAAAGAATATGCAGAATTGATTTTCTTTACAATTGACTGGTTTGATCTCTTTGCTGTCCAAAGGACTCTCAAGAGTCTTCTCCAGCACCACAGTTCGAAAGCATCAGTTCTTCGGTGCTCAGGCTCCTTATGGTCTGAGAAGCCAGGAGCTTATAGACACCAACACTGGCTAGGATATCTGTGTGTGCAAACACACACACACAAACACACACCTGCTAGAAGGATGTACTCCAAAATGTTCACAGTAATTATCATTGACTAGTGGAAATACATAAGAGTTCTTTGTTGCTTTTTTAAAAACTTTGTCTTCTTAGCTTTTTAGCATAAAACTTAAGGAAACTTTGGTAATAAGACAATAAGGTTCTTAAATTATGCTTCACTTTAACTTACACTTGAAGCAGGTTTAAAGGTGGGCCACTTGAAAAAATAAAAAGAACGATGAAGGCATTTCCTCACATTACAATCTAATGTGGGTTTCCTTGGTAGCTCAGCTGGTAAAGAATCTACCTGCAATGCAGGACACCCTGGTTTGATTCCCCGGTCGGGAAGATCTGCTGGAGAAGGAAGGTGGCTCAGCTGATAAAGAGTCTGCCTGCAATGTGGGAGACCTGGATTTGATCCCTGGGTTGGGAAGATCCCCTGGAGAAGGGAATGGCTACCCACTCCAGTATTCTGGCCTGAAGAATTCTATGGACAGAGAAGCCTGGCGGGCTACAGTCCGTGGGGTCGCAGAGTCGGACATGACTGAGTGATTTTCATACTATAATCTAATCTTAATCCTACATCACTTTCAAACCTTCTTTTCCCATCAAATTAGGGTGGAGTGGGTGATAAGGGTACCAAAGAAGAGAGAGTGTAAAAGATCATTTTTGAATGTTTCCCTGGCATGGCCTTGGAATATTAATTTGGAGAATAAAATGAAACTCCCAAAATAAGAATCAGAGTGCTTATACTTGGGTGAAGAGGAAAATCTTAACAGTTAATGTTTTAGTCTTGACCTTCAAGACTATGTTTAATCTTCTTCCCTTTATTCACGTATTTATCCTTAGCTATTTATGGAAATGAGTCTCACTGTAACATCTTAACAATATAACATCTAGCTTTCAGCAAATACCTGGTTATACTTATTCACTGAGCTGTACTCTGAAGGAGGCATAGCAATGCAAAGCTACATTCGCTGTAGCGAATGTATGTGTGTGTCTGTTTGAGTTTGTTCTCAGCCCATTTCCCCCTGTTTCTACTCTTGCTAGAATTGTGGTGTTCAATGACAGAAATGGCAATAATTACTCGCAATGGCTCCTCTCACATGTAACGATTAACTTCAGATGTTGTTAGCACAGATGAGTGTATCAGCAGCTTCTCATTGTCAAGGCTGTCTGTTCCGGTTTGTGTCATTCAGTATTCATGAACTGAAAATTCAGTATTAAGTATTATGAATTCTCCTCCAATTTAAGAATAGATTGAATGTAATATCAACCAAAATACCAAGAGCTCTTTTAAATGTAAAAATTAAGAAATAACCAAAATTTGTTAGGGAAATCAAAGAATCTAGAATAGTCTGGCTAGAAGCTTTATCTAATTTCAAGATAGTATTAGGCTGCAGTACTCGGCACAGCTAGGTTGATAGGTAGATAGACAAAGATCAATAGAACAGAACAGAGTCCATAAATAGACCCATATTTATGTGATCAGTTTATTTCTCCCAAAGGCCCGAAGGCAACTTATAGGGGAAAGGAAAGTCTTTTCGACAAATGGTGCTGGAATTAATGTATAATTTTATAAAAAAGTATATCAACACTACCTCACACTCTACTCAAAATAAAATTGAAATGAACATATTTTAAAAAGTTAAAATTTAAAAAGCTTCTACAAAATGTAAGCAAATCTTCACAAAATTGATATAGGTAAAAACTTTTCAATTGGATAGTCACAAAAAAAATAAAAACTTGAACTTTAAAGCTGAAAACTTCTAATTATCAAAAGACACCTTTAGGAAAATGGAAAGGTTGGTGCATGTTTATTCAATCAGTTTTGGGGACCCAGATCAGATTTCTCTCCTTTTTCTGAGCTCTGTAAGGATCCAGGGCCTTGGCAACAGCAGAAACCTCTTGTGCCTGTCTACCTCCTTGGAGAGTCCAGATGAATTTGGATCTCTTCTGGGTCTTGGATAGCCTTGAGGTTTATTTGGTGGTGGATAAACTCCTCTCTGTGAAGAGTATATTTCCCCTGAACTTAGTTTCAAAATGAGGTACCTGGGTTACCCCAGCTGCAAAACCCTGGGAAGGTTTTGCTCAGTTGGAAGATACTGACTGTCTTGCCCAAGTTGAGAGAACCCAGGAAGATTTTATTATGTACAGACAGAATTTATACAGACAAGTACTTGTTTAACTGGAAATTAAAGGAAATCTTATCCTCAAAATGGTCAAATTGGTGTTCTTTTTACATTTAAAATTTTTTGCCTGTGCAGCTAGAAAAATCTGATTTGAAAAAACATCTTTTCAGAATTCTGACCCTAAAAAACAAAACCCCTTCTAGGAGGAACATTTGCATTTCTCTCCCCATGTCGTGTCTTTGAGATGCAAATCTTCCACCTGATCTCAGGGATGTGTGCGTGTGTGTGTGTGTGTGTGTGTGTCTGTTTGAGTTTGTTCTCTGCCAACTGCAAGATACGTAAATAGTGTACATTTGGCAACTAGTCAAATAAACTGAAATTCCAAGCAATCTTTGTGCCTGGCTGTGCCAACTCTCAAGCAGAATTGCCATAAAGGATTCCAGGCTGTAAGGGTCCTTTGTCATCTCAATTTTAATTATGTCATGTCTATGATAAAAGTCTTTACTTTCTCAAACTAATTTTGGAAGTAAACTCTCAATATTATGAAGGCTGCATTCTTTGCACTTTTTTATGGGGACATCTCTTGGGTCTTACTGGTTTGGTTCATTATTAAGATACTACCCATTTAGAGAAATGCAAATAAAAACTACAATGAGGTATCACCTCACATCAGTCAGAATGGCCATCATTAAAAAGTCTACAGATAATAAATGTTGGAGAGATTATGGAGAAGAAGGAACACTCCTATATTGCTGGTGGGAATGTAAGTTGGTGCAGTCAGTTTGGAAAGAGTATAGATGTTTCTCAAAGAACTAAAAATAGAACAATTTGTATAACCCAGCAGTTTCACTCTGGGTATATACCTGAAAAAAACACTCATTGGAAAAGCCAAATGCATGTCAACATCCATAGCTGCATTATTTACAATTGTCAAGATATGGAAGCAATCCACTGATGGATGAGTGGATAAAGCAGCAGAGGTGCATATATATAATGGAATACTACTCAGCCATAAAAAAGAATGCATATTTGCCGTTTGCAGCAACATGGATGAATTTGGAGGGCATTATGCTAAGTGAAATAAATTAGACAGAGGAAGATAAATGTTGTATGATATTGCTTATATGGGGATCTAAAAAAATACAGAAAATTAGTAAATATAACAAAAAGCAGCAGACTCACAGATAGAATAAAATAGTGGTTACTAGTAGGGGGCAGTATAGGGGTGAGGAAGGGGGAGGCACAAACTATTGGGTGTAAGATAGGTTCAAGGATGTATGTACAACATGGGGAACATAGCCAATACTTTGTAATAAGTGTAAATGGAAAGTAACCTATGAAAACTGTATAAAAATAAATTTTAAAAGAAAAAAATACTTGTTTGGGAAACCTTATTTGTTGTCTCCAAGTTTCTTCAGTGAATTTTACAGATGCTAATAAAAATGTTACATTAAGTAAAATTGGTTAACAGGGAAATTTGAAGAAGCTGAGGGGAAAGTCAAAAGACTTCTCCCCAGTAAGGTACAAATTTTAAAGGGACCTGTCCCAGTAGAACAGAAATCTTTTGATGTTTATTAAGAAGTGAAATAAATAAACTGGGCAATAATGGGATTAAACACAGGTTTTGATAACATGCTACCTAAAGTTGAATGGGCCAAAGGACTCCCTATTGGTCCCCCTTACCTTAAAGGACCCCAAACCAAGTCCACTCTGTTTACCCCATTTGAAAAAAGTTTCTAAAGGCTGGAAGAAAATTACACTGGGATACTTGATCATCAATTGCATGGGGCAAGAGTTAGGCCAATTTATCAAGCTGAAAGATTGACAAAAAGGACCTAAGTCCATAGGCTCAACTCCTTACTGGGGATCGCAAAACCTTTATACAAAAATAGATAAATGGCCAGAGGATCCAACAGAAACTTTCTGGGACTCCTTGTTAAGACCAAGACTTCTCGATAGGGTTCTAATGGAAGCTAAAGTTAAAGGTAAAATACTTGATAGAACTGAAATGAATGTTTATAAAAATTGATGTATTTAAATGAGTTTATAATTATATTATGGGATAGACATGTCTCACTGGGGAATGCTTCCCTGCATGGTATTATAAGACAGGGCACAGAAATCTGACTCTCAGACAATATTAATCAAATATACTAAAGGAAACTAATAGGGTTACCTTAGCCCACACAATATAAAGTAAAAACTGGGGGCTAATATTCAGGGACTAATAAAAGCAAATTAAAGAAATTGCAATTGGGCTAGTTGGTCATTTGATATCATTTAGGTGGCAAACCAGATCATTCGGAAATTAGAAGCAACTGTCTTTGTCTTGCAAATTTCTAGAATCGAAGTGTAAATACATCCCACAGTGACCTAAGGTTTAGCCCAATTAGTTCAATCAGATAGAACTTGAAACTGAAAAAAAAAAGGGGGGGAAAGAAGCCCTTTAATACTCAAACTGCTAAAAATGTTCCTTCACCCCAACTCGAATTCATAGCCTCCTTAAAGATTTACCAAGGATAAATACAAATCTTAAGTCATTTCCACAAATAGTAAAAAGACTTCGTCAGCTAAGTAAATAGATTTAACTTAGTCCAACTGTTATTTATAAACTAGTAAGTTTATACTGTAGTATCTGGATTCATGACTAAGTTTTAAAATGAAGCCATAACACCTCTAGTTATGTCTGTTTATATGCTGTATGTACATTATACATACATGTCTCTACCTCCAGATAGAATTATCAGAATTAAATTTACATAAGAGCTCTATTTAATTGACTTAAAAGTAAGCACTTATAAATTAAATATTTCTAAATGTAATAGAAACTAACTCAAATGAACTCCAAATTCATATGATCTGGGAAATATTCAGTATTAATTAATACTGAGAACTAAAGTTTAAATTTGCCGGTTTAATTAATACAGCCATGTCTTACTCTTATTGCACCTAGGTTTACAAAAGTTGAATAAGCCCCTATCATCTCTTATAAAATTTATCAGTAAGGAAAGTAGCTAGGGATGATGTCTGATTTAGTCTAACAGCTCTAAGTTTTCATGGGCAATCTGAACATAATTGTTAGGAACAAGTGAGTTAAATAGATATAAATTGGGTAAGGGTTTTTAGGTGAATCTTTAAAAATAATTCTGTTTTGTGGTATGTCTGCTTAAACATAGTTTCTCCAGATTTTTGGTAACTTGGAATTTTAGAGTTCTGCTAAGTTAAATGATGAAAGTTCATTAAATACCCAGATCATTCCCAAACAAAATACTGAAACATTAACACTGAACACAGGCTTCCTTTTACAGAGAAACTAAAGATATTTAGGACTATTAGTAAAAATGTTTCATGCCACACTGAAAATTTTTCTATAAAAAGCACATGTTTTCAAAAACTATATGTTGAATTTACAGTTTTGCCAATCTACAGAATGCTAATTAATGTAAAGGCCAGTTTATAATTGCTTGCTTCTTAGTTTTCACCAGAATTAAGCTTAAAAAGAATTCTAATTAATATATATATAATTAAGACTGTTAGGTAAGTAGAATAGGAAACAGGAGTCCAAAATGGCAGTGGCTAAAAGACAAGGAAGGGAAAAGCCCCTGAAAATAGAACAAAGGAAGGTCTGAGGACTGGAGTGAGGACCTCAAGTAGAACAAATAGCACTCCTGGCTAGCCCAGTTTACATAGGGCAGGCCCAGGGGGGAGGAAAAAACATATAAAAAGAGGAGCCAAAGGGCCAGGGCTCTCTCTTCTCTTTGTGTCTTTGGGTTGGCATGCCCTCATGCCTCGAGGATGTATTTTCCTGCTATTTTCTAAATAAAACTGGGCTGTAAATCAGAGCTGTAACACTGATCTGTCTAAGAGCTATAACATGGTCTGTCCAAGAGCTGTGATGCGCCGAGGGCTTTCATGTCCGTTGCTTCAAATTTTTGTTGAGACGAGACAGAACTGAGGAGATTATACTCGCCTGACAAGACTAACATGGAAAACATCTTTGTATGAAGGGGAAAAAAGATGCAAGAAATGGAAATACTTTGTTAAGGCTAAGGAAGTAATTTTATCCTGGAAGGAGAAAGAGAAAGCATAGGACAAAATCTGAAAGTAAGAAAGTTATATAAGCTTTTGGGGAAAGGAGTCCTGAGAAGAGTTTTGTGCATGGTCAGAACTGGCTAAGATTAAAAATGAAATATAATTAGGTAAGTCAATTTTAATATTAAGAGTAAGCTGGTACAAAAATAAAATGTTCATTCTCTCTGGTTTATGTTCTCTGTGTTAAGAGAAGAAAGGTTTTTTTGGAATATTAATTTGCTTTTGATAACTGATTGTAAGGTTTCTTTGCAGCTGTTTGTTTAGTCACTGAGTTGTGTCCGACTTTTTGTGACCCCATGGATGGTAGTCCACCAGGCCTCTCTGTCCATGGGGTTTCCCATACTGGAGTGGGCTGCCATTTCCTTCTCCAGAGGGTCTTCCCAACCCTGGGATTGAACTTGTGTCTCCTTCTTGGCAGGCAGATTGTTTACCACTGAGGCACCTGGGAAAAGTAACCTGTTACAAGCTTCTGTATTTAAAATCTTTAATTGTAACTTTGGTTGAATATTAAGTATTATTTCACAGTAACCAATGATCCTATTTGGCCAAGTGTTTTGAAACCTTTTTATATTCTTGACGAATTTCCAAATTCTAAATAAAGCTATTTTGACCTCTAGCTAACTTTGGGATGTTTCAGAGGACCTCTGAAAGATTCTAAAGAGATATATTAAACTTAGGTTTATTTGGTATGTGAAATTACATAGGAAACTTTGTCAAACAAGTAATGATAAAACTTCTTTGGTTGTATTATATGGATAACTGTCATTACTGTTTATTATTATAAAGAAATGTCCATTATGGTGTAGGTAAATGTCATTAAATGTTCCAAAAAGTATATGGAATGCCTAAAGATCTGGTATGTTCTGGTATAATGTAATCATATTTCTAGTTATCTAAAAATGTTGTATGTCACAGAAATAACTAAATTTCTTGTAAATTGTGTTGTTGTTCAGTCACTTAAGTCATGTCCGACTCTTTGCAACCCCATGAACTGCAGCATGCCAGGCTTCCCTGCCCTTCACTATCTCCCCAAGTTTGCTCCTACTCGTGTCCATTGAGTCAGTGATATCACCCAACCATCTTATCCTCTGTTGCCCCCTTCTCCTTTTGCTCTCAGTCTTTCCCAGCATCAGGGTCTTTTCCAATAAAGTGGCTCTTTGTATCAGGTGGTCAGAGTACTGGAGCTTCAGCTTCAGCTGAATATTCAGGACTGAGTTCCTTTAACATGAACTGGTCAATCTCCTTACAGTCCAAAGGACTCTCAAGAATCTTCTCCAGCACCACAGTTTGAAAGCATCGATTCTTTGGCACTCAGCAAAACTGAGTGGTACAACTTTCACATCCATACATGACTACTAGGAAAGCCATCGCTTTGACTATATGGACCTTTGTGGGCAAAGCAATGTCTCTGCTTTTTAATACACTGGCAGGGATGTCACAGCTTTTTTCCCAAGGAGCAAGCATCTTTTAATTTCGTGGCTGCAGTCACCATTGCAGTGATTTTGGAGCCCATGAAAATGAAATCTGAAACTGTTTCCACTTCTTCCCCATCTATTTGCCATGAAGTGATGGGACTAGATGCCATAATCTTCGTTTTTTTGAATGCTGAGTTTTAAGCCAGCTTTTTCACTCTCCTGTTTCACCTTCATCAAGAGGCTCTTTAATTCCACTTCACTTTCTGCCATTAAGGTGGTATCATCTGCTTTTCTGAGATCATTGATATTTCTCCTGGCAGTCTTGATTCCAGCTTGTGAGTCATCCAGCCCAGCATTTCGTATGATGTACTCTGCATATAAATTAAATAAGTAGGTGGCAATATACAGCTTTGATGTATTCCTTTCTCAATTTTGAACCAGTCTGTTGTTCCACGTCCATGTTGCTTCTTATCCCGAATACAGATTTCTCAGGAGGCAGGTAATGTGGTCTGGTATTCCCATCTCTTTAAGAATATTCCAGTTTGTTGTGATCCACACAGCCAAAGGCTTTCGCGTAGTCAAAGAAGCAGATGTTTTTCTGGAATTCTCTAGTTTTTTCTATGACCCAATGGATGTTGGCAATTTGATCTCTGGTTCTTCTGTCTTTTCTAAATCCAGTTTGTACACCTAGAAGTTCTTGGTTCACATACTGCCAAAGCCTAGTTTGAAGGATTTTGCATATATTCTTGCTAGCATGTGAAATGAGTGCAATTGTTTGAACAATCGTTAGCATTGCCTTTCTCTGGGATTGGAATGAAAACTGACCTTTTCCAGTCTTGTAGCCACTGCTCTTTTCCAAATTTGCTGGTATAATGAGTGCAGCACTCTTAGGGTTTGAAATATCTCAGCTGGAATTCCATCACCTCCACTAGCTTTGTTCATAGTAATACTTCCTAAGGCCCGATTGTGTTGTCCTAAGATCTTAAACTATGCCATTTTATTAACAATTTTTTTGGTCATTCACAGACATTGTTTTACTCTGATTCTTTTACAAAATGAAGATCTTTAAAGAGATTCTTAAAAAGGGCTTTATAAACAAGGTTTCTGATGACTCTTAGATCACACCACTGAACTGGGTAAAAAGCAACAAAATTCTAGTGGAAAACCTTAGAGCTTTGTCCAGATCAACAGGAATTAATTACATGGGGCTAAATGAATTGGTAAATATGATTTATATTTCTATGATTTTTTTTTGTCAGAAACATTACTGGCTTTTAATTTTTGTTTTCCAGGAAACGTTTCCCCTTACACTATGACCTACAACATTGCTAAAATATTCCTTTGTAAACAAAGGTTAAACATTCATTTTTTTTCTTTCTATCTGATTCCTCTAGAATTTGGTTCATCAGTTGGCTCCCCTCTAGATTTGATGGCTTGTTGTGACACAGATCATGACTAATTATACTAACCATTCATTTAATTTGTTCTTTGTTGTTTTCAAACTGTTTATGCTTTGTGTCTCTCAGCTGTACTATAACCTTATTAATGTTACTAGCTATATTATTTATATTCTGTTTATTTTATAAGATTATTATCTCTTGCATTACTCAATGTATAACCAGGCTTTTGACAAAACTAATGATGGTTGAATGTCTTGAGGCAATTGTTCCTATATATAACTCTATATAATATTGTAATAGAGCAACTCTAGATATGGAAAGAATCAACAAGGGAAAACATTTCCTGGATCATAACAGACTAGTGAGGTGACCCCATGGACCATAGCCTGCCAGGCTCCTCTGTCCATGGAATTCTCCAGGCCAGAATCCTGGAGTGGATACCTGTTTCCTCCTCCAGGGGATCTTTCCAACCCAGGGATCAAACCCAGGTCTCCAGAATTGCAGACAGATTCTTTACCATTTGAGCCATCAGGGAAGCCCTCAGATGTGGAAAGAAGCAATCGGGGAAAACATTTCCTGGATCATAATAGACTAGTAAGGCAGACAATCCAGAGAATTTTAGGTCATCAACAGAGGTTTGTCCAAAAATAGCACATGAGTAGCATATCAATGGAATCCTTATCTGACTTAGAAACAAAACCTCCTAGCACAATAGGACAATTTGGTCACGCAATGCCTCTCAAACCTTGGTTGAATTTATAACCAAGTGGGAATGTGGATGGGGAATACTGCCTGCTATTTTAGTAAACCAATGATGTTTCCCATCATCCCAGTTCTACAAGGATCAAACCATTAGCCACTGCAGCTGCCCACTGACAGTGTGCCCTAAGGGGAATTCAGGATGAAGCAGAACAAAGCATTCTGTGCTTTGGTTGCTGGCCCTAGATCCATATATAAGGGATAATTTCAACAAGCCCAGACTCATATTTTCCCTTACATAGAAAAGTACTTAAAATCATTAACTTGAGATATCTATTCTTTGTGATTAGCAGTAATCTTTTGATGTTTGATTACATGTTTGCTTTTTTTTCCCAGTAAAAAATTTCCTTTGTATCTTTGCTCCTCTTCTTACCTCTTCAGAGTAGTTCTTCAGAGCTATCTGAGAGGCTCTCTCCTAGGCTACAGTCCTTAATTAAGATCCCCAAATAAAACAACTTGTAACCTAAAAAGAAACAAGAAAGCAAATGAAAAGGCAGTCCACAGAACAGGAAAATATTTTTGCAATATGTATATTCAAGAAATACTTAAAGAACTTTAACAAATCAGTAACAAAGTCAAATAACCAGTTAAAAATGGACGAAGCCTGAACTGACACTAAAAAAGATATACAAATGACCAATATGCAGAAAACTAGGTGCTTTGTATTATTTGTCTTTGGGGAAAGAGATTTTAAACCCACAATAGGATACCAAAGGTAACATTCCAAACCAACAAAATAAAAAATACTAACAGTGCTAAATGTTGGCTATGGTATAAAGCCTTGAGAGCTATCATACATTCCCAGTAGGTCTGTAAAATGCTACAACCACTTCAGAGAACTTTGGCATTTTTTTTTAATAAAGTTAAACATACCTATATCCTGTGACTCAGCACTTCTGCTCTTAGGTATTTATCAAAGAGAAATGAAAACATGTCCACAGAAAAAAACTTGTACAATGATGTCCAGGACATCTTAATAATATTCAAATATCCCAAATGTCCATTAACAAAAAATGAATACACAAATTGTGTAATACATATGTACTGGGATGCTAATAGAAGTAGTAGGAATGAATACTTGTTAGTAAGGATGTGGAAAATTGGATTATTGTACATTGCTACTGTAAACATAAAATAATTGCAGCCTCTGTGGAAAGCAGTTTGTTGATTCCTCAAAAAGTTAAACACAGAATTACCCTACCAATTTGCCTCCTAGGTATATTCCCAGAAGAACTAGAAACAGGTACTCAAATACCTGTACCCAAAGATTTGTAGCAGCACTATTCACAAGAGTCAAAAGGTGGAAACAAATGTCCATCAACCAATGAACAGATAAGCAAAATATGATATGTCTATGAAGTGGAATATTAGTCAGACACAAAGGAATGAAGTACTACATGCTACAATGCAGATGATTCTCAAAAGTCATGCTAATGAAATCAGCCACAGAAGGGCATATATTATATGATTTCATTTATATGAGGTGTCCAGAATAGGTAAATTCACAGAGATAGAATGCATCTTAGTGGTCGTCAAGGGCTGGGGATAGGAAAGAATAGGCAATGACTATTTAATGGATATGGAGTTCTAGGATGATAAAGACGTTTTAGAATGCATAGAAATGGTAGTTGCGTATGGTGTTAGAAAGTGTTCTATTTTCAATCTTTTACAACTGGTTGACCAGTTTTCCCAGCACCACTTGTTAAAGACATTGTCTTTTTTCCATTGTATATTCTTGCCTCCTTTGTCGAAGATAAGGTGTCCATAGGTTTATGGATTTATCTCTGGGCTTTCTATTCTGTTCCACTGATCTATATTTCTGTCTTTGTGCCAGTACCATACTGTCTTGATGGCTGTGGCTTTGTAGTAGAGTCTGAAGTCAGGCAGGTTGATTCCTCCAGTTCCATTCTTCTTTCTCAAGATTACTTTGGCTATTTGAGGTATTTTTGTATTTCCATACAAATTGTGAAATTATTTGTTCTAGTTCTGTGAAAAATACCATTGGTAGCTTGATAGGGAATGTATTGAATCTATAGATTGCTTTGGGTAGTATAGTCATTTTGACAATATTGATTCTTCCAATCCATGAACACGGCATATTTCTCCATCAGTTTGTGTCCTCTTTGATTTATTTCATCAGTGTTTTATAGTTTTCTATGTATAGGCCTTTTGTTTCTTTAGGTAGATAAACTCCTAAGTATTTTATTCTTTTTGTTGCATTGGTGAATGGTATTGTTTCCTTAATTTCTCTTTCTGTTTTCTCATTGTTAGTGTATAGGAATGCAAGAGATTTCTGTGTGTTAATTTTATATCCTGCAACTTTGTTATATTCATTGATTAGCTCTAGTAATTTTCTGGTAGAGTCTTTAGGGTTTTCTATGTAGAGGATCATGTCATCTGCAAACAGTGAGAGTTTCGCTTCTTTTTTTTCCTATTTGGATTCCTTTTACTTCTTTTTCTGCTCTGATTGCTGTGGCCAAAACTTCCAAAACTATGTTGAATAGTAGTGGTGAGAGTGCGCACCCTTGTCTTGTTCCTGATTTTAGGGGAAATGCTTTCAATTTTTCACCGTTGAGGGTAATGCTTGCTGTGGGTTTGTCATATATAGCTTTTATTATGTTGAGGTATGTTCCTTCTATTCCTGCTTTCTGGAGAGTTTTAATCATAAATGGATGTGGAGAAGGTGAGGGAGGCATGTTTCGAGAGAATAGCATTGAAACATGTATACTATCTAGGGTGAAACAGATCACCAGCCCAGGTTGGATGCATGAGACAAGTGCTCAGGCCTGGTGCACTGGGAAGACCCAGAGGGATCGGATGGAGAGGGAGGTAGGAGGGGGGATCGGGATGGGGAATACATGTAAATCCATGGCTGAGTCATGTCAATGTATAACAAAAACCACTACAATATTGTAAAGTAATTAGCCTCCAACTAATAAAAATAAATGGAAAAAAAAAAAGAAATGGTAGTTGCATAATTAGGTGAATGCAATAAATGCTACTGAATTTTGCACTAAAAATTAAAAGAAATTAATAACATACAGTTGACCCTTGAACCACATGGGTGTGAACTGTGTAGGTCCCCTTATCTGTGGATTCTCTGTGCTAGTAAACAATACTACAGGATCACAGGCCCACAGAAGTGGAGGAACCCCATACATGGAGTGCAGGCTTTTAGTTGTAGTGGATTTTCAACTGCACAGAGGATCTGCATCCCTAACTCCCTGTGTTGCTTATATAAGTACCAATGTGAATGAATCTCAAAAATGTTTGGAACAAAAGCAATCACATGTGAAACATGCACCATACAATTTAAAGTTTTTTTTTAAAATTTGTATATAATTTTTAAAGGTTATTTTCTATTTACAGTAATGACCAAATACTGGCCATATTTCCCACATCATAAAATACATTCTTGAGCCTGTCTTATACTCATTGTCTTGTGCCCCCACCCCCAACTGGTGACCACTAGTTTGTTCTATATATTTATGTATCTGTTTTTAAAAATTTACTATTTTTGATATTTTTTAGATTCCACATATATATTATCACATGGAATTTGTCTTTCTTTGATTTATTTCACTTAGCATAATGTCCTCCAAGTCCAACTATATTGCTGCACATAGAAATATTTCATTCTCTTTATGGCTGAGTAGTATTCCATTGTTTATATGTATCATAAATTCTTTATCAGTTCACACATCACTGTATATTTAAGTTGCTTCCTCATCTTGGAAATTGGAAATAATGTTATTTGAACATTGGCAAGCATCTATTTTCCAATTAGTGGGGTTTTTTTTTTTTTTTTTGGAGGGGGATATATACCAGTGGAGAAAACCACTAGACCATTCAGGTATGACCTAAATCAAATCCCTTATGACTATACTGTGGAAGTGAGAAATAGATTTAAAGGACTAGATGTGATAGACAGAGTGCCTGATGAACTATGGATGGAGGTTCATGACATTGTACAGGAGACAGGAATCAAGACCATCCCCAAGAAAAAGAAATGCAAAAAAGCAAAATGGCTGTCAGAGGAGGCCTTACAAATAACTGTGAAAAGAAGGGAAGTGAAAAGCAAAGGAGAACAGGAAAGATATTCCCATTTGAATGCAGAGTTCCAAAGAATGGCAAGGAGAGATAAGAAAGCCTTCCTTAGTGATCAATGCAAAGAAATAGAGGAAAACAATAGAATGGGAAAGACTAGAGATCTCTTCATGAAAATTAGAGATACCAAGGGAACATTTCATGCAAAGGTGGGCTCAATAAAAGACAGAAATGGTAGGGACCTAACAGAAGCAGAAGATATTGAGAAGAGGTGGCAAGAATACACAGAAGAACTGTACAAAAAAGATTTTCATGACTCAGATAATCATGATGGTGATTATCTCACCTACAGCTAGACCTCCTGGAATGTGAAGTCAAGTGGGCCTTAGGAAGCATCACTACGAACAAAGCTAGTGGAGGGGATGGAATTCCAGTTGAGCTATTTCAAATACTGAAAGATGATGCTATGAAAGTGCTGCACTCAATATGCAAGCAAATTTGGAAAACTCAGCAGTGGCCACAGGACTGGAAAAGGTTAATTTTCATTCCAATCCCAAAGAAAGGCAATCCCAAAGATTGCTCAAACTACTGCACAATTGCACTCATCTCACACGCTAGTAAAGTAATGCTTAAAGTTGCCTAAGCCAGGCTTCAGCAATACATGAATCGAGAACTCCCAGATGTTCAAGCTGGTTTTAGAAAAGCAGAGGAACCAGAGCTCAAATTGCCAACATCCGCTGGATCACCAAAAAAGCAAGAGAGTTCCAGAAAAACATATATTTCTGCTTTATTGACTATGCCAAAGCCTTTGACTGTGTGGATCACAATAAACTGTGGAAAATTCTGAAAGAGAGGGGAATACCAGACCACCTGAGCTGCTTCTTGAGAAACCTGTATGCAGGTCAGGAAGCAACAGTTAGAACTGGACATGGAACAACAGACTGGTTCCAAATAGGAAAAGGAGTATGTCAAGGCTGTATATTGTCACCCTGCTTATTTAACTTATATGCAGAGTATATCATGAGAAATGTTCGGCTGGAGGAAGCACAAGCTGGAATCAAGATTGCCAGGAGAAATATCAATAACCTCAGATATGCAGATGGCACCACCCTTATGGCAGAAAGTGAAGACGAACTAAAGAGCCTCTTGATGAAAGTGAGAGAGGAGAGTGAAAAAGTTGGCTTAAAGCTCAACATTCAGAAAACTAAGATCATGGCATCTGGTCCCATCATTTCATGGCAAATAGATGGGAAACAGTGGAAACAGTGGCTGAATACTTTTCTGGGCTCCAAAATCACTGCAGATGGTGACTGCAGCCATGAAATTAAAAGACGCTTACTCCTTGGAAGGAAAGTAATGACCAACCTACACAGCATATTAAAAAGCAGAGACATTACTTTGACAACAAAGGTCCATCTGGTCCAGGCTATGGCTTTTCCAGTGGTCATGTATGGATGTGAGAGTTGGACTATAAAGAAAGCTAAGCACAGAAGAATTGATGCCTTTGAACTGTGGTGTTGGAGAAGACTCTTGAGAGTCCCTTGGACTGCAAGGAGATCCAACCAGTCCATCCTAAAGGAGATCAGTCCTGGGTGTTCGTTGGAAGGACTGATGTTGAAGCTGAAACTCCAATACTTTGGCCACCTGATGTGACGAGCTGACTCATTTGAAAAGACCCTGATGCTGGGAAAGATTGAGGACAGGAGGAGAAGGGGACGACAGAGGATGAGATGGTTGGAATGGCATCACCGACTCAATGGACATGGGTTTGGGTGGACCCTAGGAGTTGGTGATGGACCAGAAGGCCTGGTGTGCTGTGGTTCATGGGGTTGCAAAGAGTCGGATATGACTGAGGGACTGAACTGAACTGATATACCCAGGAGTGGAATTACTGGCTTGTATGGTAGTTCTATTTTTAGTTTTTTGAGAACCCTCCATGCTGTTCTCCACAATGACCACACAAATTTACATTCCCACCAACAGTGTATGAAGGCGCTCTTGTCTCTACATTCTTGCCAACATTTGTATTCTTTCTGATGGTAGTCATTCTGACAGGTGTGATGTCTCATTGTGGTTTTGATTTGAACTTCCCTGACTAGTCATGTTGAACATCATATGCCTTTTGGCCATGTGTATTTCCTCTTTGGAAATGTGTCTATTCAGTTCTTCTGCCCATTTTTAGATCGTTTAGATTTTAGGTTGTTAGCTTTTTTTTTGATATTGACTTGTACAAGCTGCTTATATATGTTGGATATTAATCCTTCTTGGTTATTTTCCAATATTTTCTCCCATTCAGTAGGTTGTTTTTTAGTTTTATTTATAGTTTCCTTTGCTGTGCAAAACTTAGGTCCCATTTGTTTATTTTTAATTAGATCCCATTTGCTTATTTTAGCTTTTGACTCTTACTTTAGGAGACAGATCCCAAAAAAAAAATACTGCCATGATTTATGTCAAAGAAGTGTTCTACCTATGTCTTCCTTTAGGAGTTTCACAGTGTCTGGCCTTACATTTAGGTTTAATGCATTTTGAATTCTTGTATATGAAATTAGATAATGTTCCAATTTCATTCTTTTACATGTAACTGTCCAGTTTTCCCAGCTCCACTTTTTGAAGAGACTTTCATTTTTCCATTGTATATTCTTATTTCCTTTGTTATAGATTAATTGACCATAAGTTCATGTGCTTATTTCTGGGCTTTTTATCCTGTTCCATTGATCCATAGGCCTGTTTTCATGCCAGTACCACACTGGTTTGATTACTGTAGCTTTGTAGTATAGTCTAAAGTCAGGGAGCCTGATTCCTCCAGTTCTCATCTTTCTCAAGATTGTTTCAGCTATTTAAGATCTTTTGTTTCCATATAGATTTAAAAATTATTTGTTCTAGCTCTGTGAATAATGCCATTGGCATTTTTTTTTAAATTTTATTTATTTATTTTTTTGGTCATACATTGATATGAATCAGCCATAGATTTACACGTATTCCCCATCCTGATCCCCCCTCCCACCTCCCTCTCCACCCGATTCCTCTGGGTCTTCCCAGTGCACCAGGCCCGAGCACTTGTCTCATGCATCCCACCTGGGCTGGTGATCTGTTTCACCATAGATAGTATACATGCTGTTCTTTTGAAATATCCCACCCTCACATTCTCCCACAGAGTTCAAAAGTCTGTTCTGTATTTCTGTGTCTCTTTTTCCGTTTTGCATATAGGGTTATCGTTACCATCTTTCTAAATTCCATATATATGTGTTAGTATGCTGTAATGTTCTTTATCTTTCTGGCTTACTTCACTCTGTATAAGGGGCTCCAGTTTCATCCATCTCATTAGGACTGATTTCAAATGAATTCTTTTTAATGCTGAGTAATATTCCATGGTGTATATGTACCACAGCTTCCTTATCCATTCATCTGCTGATGGGCATCTAGGTTGCTTCCATGTCCTGGCTATTATAAACAGTGCTGCGATGAACATTGGGGTGCACGTGTCTCTTTCAGATCTTGTTTCCTCAGTGTGTATGCCCAGAAGTGGGATTGCTGGGTCATATGGCAGTTCTATTTCCAGTTTTTTAAGAAATCTCCACACTGTTTTCCATAGTGGCTGTACTAGTTTGCATTCCCACCAACAGTGTAAGAGGGTTCCCTTTTCTCCACACCCTCTCCAGCATTTATTGCTTGTAGACTTCTGGATAGCAGCCATCCTGACTGGCGAGTAATGGTACCTCATTGTGGTTTTGATTTGCATTTCTCTGATAATGAGTGATGTTGAGCATCTTTTCATGTGTTTGTTAGCCATCTGTATGTCTTCTTTGGAGAAATGTCTGTTTAGTTCTTTGGCCCATTTTTTTGATTGGGTCATTTATTTTTCTGGAATTGAGCTGCAGGAGTTGCTTGTATATTTTTGAGATTAATCCTTTGTTTCTTCATTTGCTATTATTTTCTCCCAATCTGAGGGCTGTCTTTTCACCTTACTTATAGTTTCCTTTGTAGTGCAAAAGCTTTTAAGTTTCATTAGGTCCCATTTGTTTAGTTTTGCTTTTATTTCCAATATTCTGGGAGGTGGGTCATAGAGGATCTTGCTGTGATTTATGTCGGAGAGTGTTTTGCCTATGTTCTCCTCTAGGAGTTTTATAGTTTCTGGTCTTACATTTAGATCTTTAATCCATTTTGAGTTTATTTTTGATAGGAATTGCATTGAGTCTGTAGATTGCCTTGTGTATTATAGTAACTTTGACAGTATTCAAGAACATTGTATATCCATCTGTTTGTGTTGCCTTCACTTTCTTTCATTATAATTTTATAGATTTTGGAGTACAGCTCTTTTGCCTCCTAAGAAAGGGTTTATTCCTAGTTATTTTATTCTTTTTGATGTGGCTGTACCATATGACTTAAGTCAAAACTGGATGCTGATGCGATGAGGGGATTGATTGGAAAGGAGCATTTTCTGATAGAAATGTTTCTCCATGTCTTGATTGAGGTTGTCATAATACAGATGGCTCAGTGGTAAAGAATCCGTCTGCCATACTAGGGACACAGGTTTGATTCTGGATCAGGAAGACCCCTTGGAGAAGGAAATGGCAACCCTCTCCAGTATTCTTGCCTGGGAAATCCCATGGACAGAGGAGCCTGGTGGGGTACATTCCATGGGATTGTAAGAGTTGGACACAACTTAGCAACTAAACCACCACCATATTTCTGAAAACTCTTTGAGGTATGCACCAACATCGGTGCATTTAACTATATGTAAATCTCAAATAAAAGAAAAAGAAAACCAAAATTCTATGAAAATATGGGCACAAAATGTGACAATTCATAAGATGGGATGTTTAACCATTCACAATAAGAAATGAAATTAAAACTCCACTGAGCTCTATCATTTATCAGACTGGCAACACTTTAAAATCTTAATATTGTACTCTGACAGAAAGTATGTAGGAAATCAGTGAGTTATACATTGTTATGGTGAGGAATTTGGCAATATCTAGCAAAAGTACGTAGGCATGTACCCTTTAAGCTAGCACTTTCCACTTCTAGCAATGTATCTAGCACTTTCATTTCTAGCAATGTATCTCTCTTCATTTGTTTAGGCTGCTATAACAAAGTACCACAGACTGGGTGGCTTATGAAGAAGAAAGATTTATGTCTATTTTCTCACAATTCTTAAGACTGGTCATCCAATATCAGGGTGTCGGTATGGTTGAGTAAAGGTGGAAAATATTGGAAATGCCCTAAATGCCCAAATGTAGGAAACAGGCTAAACAAACTATGGTGCATAAGAATAATTGAATACTGTGCAGTTTTGAAAAATGAAAGATCTCTATAATATAGAGTGATTTCCAAGATATTTATATATATATGTATATATATTTTTTAATACATATGTATCTTATTGAAGTATAGTTACAATTTTCCATGTGCATAACAAGGTGACTCAGTTATACATACACATATATGTTACTTTTAAAATTATTTTCCATTATAGGTTATTACAAGATATTGACTATAGTTTCCTGTGCTATACAGTAAACTTTTGTTGCTTGTTGCATATCTATTTTTTGATTAGAAATCTAGCATTCTATTCATACTAAGTCAAGTAAATCAAAGTGTCATAAATTTTTTAGTTAGGCAAAAATTCATAAGTTTTCTAATATATATGTATTATACATATTTCAAGATATATTATCACATTAAAAAATAAAGTGCCAATAGACTCCTGATTTCATGTTCTGCATGCAAGGAGCTTGGAATCACCATTCCATCTTGATAAGTTATAAACATGAGTAGATTGAAAAGCCAACAATTCTACTTGAATCCCTAAGAGACGTGAGGACACAGGACAAAGTACTGCCACCAAACTCGGAAAGAGAGGTAAATACAGGCATCACAGCTTTCCCTGTGCAGACAGGCATGTGTGAAAACCAATGAGGGAGTCAATGCTGAGGTAGAAAACCTGACCTATAATTGATGAATTGCTGGAGGCTCAGTGGGATAACTCAGAGTTAAAACTCAGGGAGATCCAGTCATGGGGGACTCCCACAATACTGTGAGATTCACCCCCAGGAGCTTGACCAGGTTCCCACAGTAAGTATTAGAGAAAAAAATCCCCTTGAGCCTCCTGCAGGGTAAGAGAAAAGGAATCATTTAAAAATATACCAGAGCACTTTGCTCTTTTAGCCTGCTCTTCTATCAACTGCAGCATGCCAGGCTCCCCTGTTCATCACCGTTTCCCAGAGTTTACTCAAATTCACACTTATTGAGTCAGTGATAGCTATCTAACCATCTCATCCTCTGTCATTCCCTTCTCCTCCTGCCCTCAATCTTTCCCAGCATCAGGTTCTTTTCCAATGAGTCAGCACTTTGCAACAGGTGGCCAAAGTATTAGAGCTTCAGCTTCAGCATCAGTCCTTCTGATGAATATTCAGGGTTGATTTCCTTTAGGATTGACTGGTTTGAGCTCCTTGCTGTCCAAGGGGCTCTCAAGAGTCTTCTCCAGCACCACAATTTGAAAGCATCAATTCTTTGACATTCAGCCTTCCTTATGGTCCAACTCACATCTGTACATGACTACTTGGAAAACCACAGCTTTGATTATACAAATCTTTGTTGACAAAGTGATGCCTCTGTTTTTTAACTGTCTAGGTTTGTCAAAACTGCTGTCTAGGTTTGTCAAAGCTTTCCTTCTAAGAAGCAAGTGTCTTTGAATTTCATGGTGGCAGTCACTTTCTGCAGTGATTTTGGAGCCAAAGAAAATAAAATCTGTCACTGCTTCCACTTTTCCCCTTCTATTTGCCATGAAGTGATGGGACCAGATGCCATGATCTTAGCTTTTTGAACACTGAGTGTTAAGCCAGCTTTTTCTCTCCTCTTTAACCCTCGTTCAAAGGTTCTTCAGTTTCTCTTTACTTACCATCATTAGACTGCTATCATCTGCATATCTGAAGTTGTTTGATATGTCTCCTGGCAATCTTGATTCCAGCTTGTGATTCATCCAGCCTGGCATTTTGCATGATGTACTCTTCTTGTAAGTTAATTAAGCAGGGTGACAGCATACAGCCTTGACGTACTCCTTTCCCAATTTTGAACCAGTCAGTTGTTCCATGTAAGGTTCTGCTCTCAGGTGATATCAATTAACCAGAGTCTAGCTTCTCAGAGTTATCAGAGCCTAACTGACTCACTGGAAAAGACCCTGATGCTGGGAGGGATTGGGGGCAGGAGGAGAAGGGGGCGACAGAGGATGAGATGGCTGGATGGCATCATCGACCCAATGGGCATGAGTCTGAGTAAACTCCAGGAGTTGGTGATGGACAGGGAGGCCTGGCATGCTGCGATTCATGGGGTTGCAAAGAGTCAGACACGACTGAGCAACTGAACTGAACTGAACTGAACTGACCTGGGGTGGGGAGGAAGAAGGGAAAATATCCAACTCCAGTAGTTCTATCCATTATATCCTACCTAATCAGAAGGGAAGCTGAGAAACTCTTGAAATTCACAATCCAGAGGCACAGGCTCACTGTAAGACTGAGATATAACCATAGGACTGTAGAACTCTTCTCTTCCCTACATCTTATCATCACTTTGTTGTTGTTGTTAGTTACTAAGTCATGGAGAAACAATGGAAAGAGTGAGAGGCTTAATTTTGGGGGGCTCCAAAATCACTGCAGATGGTGACTGCAGCCATGAAATTAAAAGACATTTGCTCTTTGGAGGAAAAGCTATGACCAACCTAGACAGTATATTAAAAAGCAAAGACATTACTTTGCCCACAAAGGTCCACCTAGTCAAAGCTATCGTTTTTCTAGGAGTCACGTATGGATGTGTTGACCTATAAAGAAAGCTGAGCACAGAAGAATTGATGCTTTTGAACTCTGGTGTTGGAGAAGACTCTTGAGAGTCCCTTGGACCGCAAGAAGATCCAACCAGTCCATCCTAAAGGAAATCAGTCCTGGGTGTTCATTGGAAGGACTGATGTTGAAGCTGAAACTCCAATACTTTGGCCACCTGATGCAAAGAGCTGACTCATTAGAAAAGACCCTGATGCTTGGAAAGATTGAAGGCAGGAGGAGAAGGGGACAATAGAGGATGAGATGGTTGGATGTCATCACTGATCCAATGGACATGAGTTTGAGTAAGCTCCGGGAGTGGGTGATGGACAGGAGGCCTGGAGTGCTGCAGTCCATGGGGTCACAGAGTTGGACAGGACTGAGCAACTGAACTGAACTGAACTACCAAGTCATGTCTGACTTTTAGTGATCCCCATGGACTGTAGCCCGCCAGGCTCCTCTGACCATGAGATTTCCCAGGCAAGTATACTGAAGGGGGGTGCCATTTTCTTCTCCAGGGGATCTTCCCAACCAGGGATCAAACCCACATCTCATGAATTGGCAGGTGGATTTTCTGTCACTGAGCCACCTGGGAAGCCCTATCATCACTTTACTAAAGGTTTATTTACAGCAATTCCTTTTACCTGGTACAGACTGTCCAGCTGTCAAACAAGTACAAGGCACATTGAAATCCAAACACAATTTGAAGAGACAGAGCAAGTGTTGGCACTAGACACAGCAGAGATGTGGGATTGATCAGATCAGGAATTTACAATTCTAAATTAAATTAAATAAAAATTTAATATGCTAAGGTCTCAATGGATAAAGGGGATAGCATGCAAGAACAGATGGACTCTGGAAGCAGAGAGATGGAAATCCTAAGAAAGAGCCAAAAATAAATACTAGAAAAAACCCCACTGTAACAGAAATGAAGAACGCCTTTGATGGGCTTAATAGTACATTGGACATAGCTGAGGAAAGAATCTCTGAACTAGAGGATATATGATATAATCCACAACAGTTGAAAAAGGGAATAAAGACTAGGCGAAAACAGAATATCTGAGAACTGTGGGAGAATTACAAAATAGGTAACGTGTAATGGGAATACTAGAAGAAGAAAAAACAGACTATTTTAAGCAAATGACTGGAAGTTCCTTAAGTTAATGTCAGACACCAAACCATAGATCTAAGAAGTTTAGAGAACACCTAACATGATAAGCACCACAAAGATTACATCTAGGCATATGATTTTCAAATTACAGAAAGTCAAAGATAGAGAAAATTGTAACTCCAAAGAAGCTAGGTGAAAAAGATCTTATATACAGAAGAACAAAGATAAAAATTACGTCCACCTTTGCTTCAGTTGTACATCCAACTTGTACATACAGTATGCTACTTTTTAGTTAAAAATAGGAGAAATAAAAATACATATATTTGCTTATATGTATGGTTGAGTCCCTTTGCTCTTCACTTGCAACTATCACAACTTTGTTAAGTGGCTCTACCCCAATATAAGATAAAAAGTTAAAGAAATAAATGTATTTGCTTTTGCAAAAGAGAACACGGGGAGTATAACCAGAAACAAATGGGATTCTTACCTTCAAAGGGAAAGGGGTAAAAGGTATACAAGAGGGAGGGAAATTCTGAGAGTTTCGACATTTGGACTCATACTAATATATTGTATATTCAACAAATAAACTTAATCAATAAGCATGGAAGAAAAATATCCTAACAATGAATGTAAGCAGGAACAAGTGATCCCACCCGCATTTCAAATAAATAGCAATCACAATGAACCCATTATCCTCAGTCTTAAGGGGAAAAAAAGAATTGAGGACAAGTCTTTATCTTTGAAAAACTATTTTTAAAAGTATGGTATGAATATGGCAATTTTGAGACTCACATGATTGTCATGTAGCCTCAGAACGTGAGCAAACATATTGAGGTTATTGGGAGTCAAGATCTCTCTGTGAAATAAGGGAGATACAAATATGGAAGGTGAGGCAAGATAGGAGTAGCTGTAAGGTTGGATTAGAATAGAGGAAATTTATATAAACTCCTGGTATATACGTATGTTGGACTGCACCCCCACAAGGTCGCTAGCAAGCCTTGTAGTTGCCCAGCCCTGAGACGGAAGAAAGAACTTGGAGTCAGTGACAGAGACACCCATGATTCAGTGAACAGGGCACGTTATATGTCAAAGGCAAAGGTCCTGGAGCGATAGGCCACTATGCGCAGTGGCCAAAGGCAGGCAGAACTTGCTCCTACTAATGGAGGAAGGGGACTACCATTTATAGGGGAAACTGACATCTGACTGGCTCACCAGTTACCAGGGGAACCAGTGGCTGGGGCTGGGGGAAAGCACTGTAGGCGGTTACTGAGGAAGCCCTGTAATTAAGAGCACTGGATAGTCATGTGGTTGAAGCTGGGTCTGGTTGAGCAGGGGATGTAGAGAGCAAGAGAACAGTCATCTTGAGTGGCCTATCCGAATGTGTGTCTGTCTTATCTATCTATCCTTAGAAGTGATGACACCACAGTTGCAGTGAACAAACCTTAATTACAGGTCCTGGTTTCTAAACACCATTTCCCACCAAAAGGAATCTAGGCAGTTTGGAGAAATGGCTGAATGGCTGAGTCCAGGTCTGGGACATAGAGGGTTCAAGATTAATCTGGAATACCTTGTGGTGACCGAAAGTAAGAAAATCAGAATAAAGTGATCCAGTCATGAACCCAAGACACCAGAGCCAGTATGAACTAAATTTGGGACGATTTAAGCACCAGTGGATTATAACCTATTGAATAAGCATTCTGAGGTCATGCTGATAACAAACAGCTCATTAGGCAAACATGGTAGATGGGAAAACTCTTAGTGAGACTAGAAATTGCTGTTTAGTCACTAAATTGTGCCTGACTCTTTTGTGAGCCTGCCAGGCTCCTCTGTCCATGGGATTTCCCAGGCAAGGATACCGGATGCTGTTTCCTTCTCCAGGGGATCTTCCTGACCTAGGGATCAAACCCGTGTCTCTGGTATTGGCAGGAGGATTCTTTACAATGAGCCCCTAGGGAAGCCCGAGAATAGAATGCGAACTAGTACATATTAAAAAGAACAGCAAGGCGTGACAGGCTCATATTGTACGGATGTCCAAGGATTATAACTAGCCTGAGTCTCTACCTTTCTGCTGGGACCAATCACAACCTCAGGTATCCTTCCACCAACACTCCAGCTCGCTCTCTGCTCCAACTATAAAACAAGGACACTTTCATTTTCACCCTCCAATCCCGACCAAGTGATTCTCATTTAAGTCAAGTGCGTGCCTCCAATGACACTAGTACTGACCTCTGATTTAACTTTGGAATCACTTGGAGAACTTGTGCCCCAAGAGTGTCTGAGCTCCTCCCTCAGATATCCCAATTTAATTGGTCTGGGGTGGGGTGAGGGAGTCAGCATTTTTAAAAAAAGCTTTCCAGGTGATTCTTTTGTGCAGCCAGGTTGAGAACTACAGGAATCAAAAACAATAGCGATTTCAGGATAGAAAACAAAGCACAAGAATTCATCTATATCCAAGGTCTTACCTCAGTACATAAAATATAAAAATGTCTGCCCTCTCCGGCTGTTTAGTTCCAGCCAGTTTGCTATGTGACTACGTCTGTTCTGGAAAGGAAGACAGAGGTTTGATCTTTACCCTCATGAGTCAGGGGAACTTCTGGTTCAGGGAGGACTAAATGCCTTTAGAATTAGATGCTCCTTTAAGCATTTTGCGGTGTTCCCACCTACTCCCTTTCAGAAAGGTCCATCATTGGGAATACCACAAAATGATTTTGAGGTCATCTTTCCATTTACTGGCAATGGCAAAACCACTTAAAAAAAAATAGGTGCATGAGTGAGGCAAGGAAAGGTAAAGGAAAGACAGCGCCCAAGTTACATTATCACCCTATCTTTGTTAGCTTGTTTGGTTTGGCTTGTGTATTCCTGATTTCCAGGTCACAATGTTCTCTTAACATTTTTACTGAGAGCACCGAGGGCATGGAAATTTCAGAGGGTTTTTTAATGACGCGGCTTTGATGCTGTGATTTTTAAAAATTCCCTGATATTAAATTGTAATCAGTATTAAATTGATGTCATAGGTAATGGAAAAACAATTTTATGGACCTTCAAACACAGTGTCTCTTCAACCCACACACAATCAAATTTAAAACCTCTAAAGTTAATCTTTGTGAACTGTTGTCAGAGTTGATTTGGTTGCCAGTGGGAGAAAAAAAAAAGGAAAACAACAATGTAACTGGTGAAAAGAGAGGATGCTTTCTGCCTCTGTGTAGTCAAAAGGTGAAATCTTGTCCTTTTACCACCAGTAACTATCAGTTAACTTCTTTCTAAATTTCTATCTTCATCCCTCCTCAGAACTGTTGGAGGGAGGTACATGAGAGTGAGCAATAGTGGAAGGGATTGTCACCTCAAAATGCTTCCCTCTATTTCGATATAAAATATGGGTAAGATCTAAAATAGCCTCATCATTTAAGAAGAGGCGTTAAGTGTTGAGGTTTGCCATGCATTCTGCAAATTACTTTTTCTGTCTGCAGACTCCCTTCTTAGTCTCTATACCTGTTCCCAGTTTGCATACTTTCCATTTCTTCTTTCCATATGGAGAAATTGTTCAGTCCTACTTTTACACTCCCTACTTTTCCCATGGGGTCTCCCTGGACCATTTCAGCTGTCATTGCTCCTGTAGTCACCTAAATATTTTGTAGAATGCACCCCAAAATTTAGAACAAATTTTGGGTTAGTGATTGAGGCTGCTTCATAGGCGTGTCTTCTTTTTCTAACAAAACATTAAGCTTTGTTAAACTTTGAGCTGCTTCCAGAAAGGAATAACTTTCTTCCTGAATCTCCCCCAGCATCTGAGGTGAAGACCATGGTTAATGAAGAACTAACTAATGAGAACTACAGAGATTTTGCATAATAAATTACACACATTATTTGAATGTGGTGTTTCCTCTTGGGAGCTTGATTAATACAAAATGATATCATACTTTAGGTGTAAAAAGGGATGTAGTCATTTTTAAAATGCTATGACTTTTTCTTTTGTGAAGCCAAGAATCCTTTTGTAAAATAGAAAGTCACTTTCTAATTTATCATTTAAATAACATCTATAATTTTTGAGTTTATCATGACTTTCTTCATTTTTATTTTTTATTGAAGTATAGTTGATTTACAATGTTTTAGGTGTATAGAAAGTTGGTTCAGTTTTACATATATATTCTTTTCAGATTATTTTCCATTATAGGTTATTATAAGATATTGAATATAGTCACCTGTGCTATGCAGTAGGTCCTTGTTGTTTGTCTATTTTATATATAGTAATGTGTATCCATTAATCCCAAATTCCAAATTTGTCCCACACCTTCTTTCCCCTTTGGTAATCATAAGTTTATTTTCGATGTCTGTGAATTTGTTTCTGTTTTGTAAATAAGTTCATTTGTATCATTTTTTTAGATCCCATGTATAAGTGCTATCATATGATATTTATTATCATGACATTTCTACATAGGAAAAATGAAAAATAGCAAAATCATAGAAAAGGATGAAGTTTTACAAATGGTAGTTTTCTGATACAGTCTGATCATAGGTCCAGATGTTTCTGGGTTTGGTGGTCAGTTTATGAGTCGTCCAGTCCTCAATTTCCCTCTGTTCCCAATCTCAGAGCTCATCTCTCTTCCACCCTTGGCTACCCCATCCTCCTCCCCAAGGACAGGGTTGCTGTTCAAGTTCTGAGTGGGTATTATGGACATCAGACTCTGGAACCCCTTTTGGTCTGAATGAATCACCACAGTTTCCACCCTTGGAGAATTTAAGTCCCTGGTGGTCTAGTTGCGTTCTGTTCTATGACCATTTATGGCATTGCTCTGCATGCTTCTTTAAATGATTCAAGTCTTCTGAAATTTCTTCCTTGAGTGTTTCCCAATTCATTCAAAACCTCAGAAGAGATTCTGGTCTGGGATGCTGAGTAACCATGTCTGCTTAACTAAGTATAATCCCCAAACTAATAGAAAAAATGGGTACTGTGTATGATTCAGAAATTTATGAAGATAAAAGAACATAAATTGTTCCAGTGGTCACAATTCTTAGATGATTACCATGACTTGCTTGCAAAATAGCTGGAACTGGGATTAGATCTCTGATCTGCAGCTGAATCAGACACTGAGGCAATCTCACAGAGAACCATGTGTCAATCTTAATGTTGCCCATACTTTCTCTGTAGCTTCCTAAGATTTTTTTTTTTACATATAAGCCTGCTGATCAGTCCTTTGCAGACTTCTATGTAATGAGTGAAGACCAAACAAGAAACTATTACCTGAGAGACTAAGGCTGTTGCTGATCTTCCTCCATGGTAGCTGAGATGGACAGAGCTACCAGCCATGAGACTGGTGCTTACCTTCAATGTGGGGGTTGGGAAGGCATGAGAGAGACTTAGGCATCAAGTGCTCCACTTTGTGCATTTGCAGTATCATCCAGTGACATTTTCTGACACTGAGATGGTCAGAGGCGAGGACACTGGGCCGTGGTGCTGGTGAGGAAAAGTGAACACATGACTGTCTCCCTTGACTCCATCAGAAAGCTATCTAGGGTCCCATGACATGACCAACTCTTGGGTTTGGGGCAGCTCCTTCCCATCTTTGGACTGCCCTAGCTACTGGGAAACATTTCCTTACACTTGATATTTGCATCTGTTGTATTCAAGTTTTCCTTTGGCATGTCTTCTTGAAACTTTTGTCCAGTATATTTGAGAAACTTTGAGGACAT
Source organism: Cervus canadensis (assembly GCF_019320065.1). NCBI lineage: Eukaryota > Metazoa > Chordata > Mammalia > Artiodactyla > Cervidae > Cervus > Cervus canadensis. Next base: position 34,449,170 of record NC_057405.1, on the reverse strand, counting down.
CCTGGTCTGCAGTTTGGTGGATAGAACTCAAAGGTGATGTGGGAAAAGGAGATCTTGCATAAGATTTGATAGCTTGGGAAAATAGAAGGATTATACCTTTTATAAATGGTCATAAATAGTTTATTTTGCTATGTAACCAACTTGATTTACTTATTTATGCCCCACCTCAATTTACAAATGATTTTACATCATTGAATTTACACCAGTAAGAGGTAAAAGTAAATGATAAAATAAAAATAGAAACAGAAACCCAGGGCCAAGGGTAAGGAAAATACAAATAAGCCACTCTTACAGGTAACAGAATTGCAAGGATAGGGCTTTGAGTTTAACCCTTGGTTCAAAAGGGTGAATATAACCAATTGATGGTTCTTTTAGGAGGAAGCAAAATAGTTCTTCAGCAGAAGCAAAGCTTTGTTTCATACTAAGATGAAGAGACTCACTCAAGGACTCTATATAGTGAAGGCTGAGTCATGTCATAATCAGTATCCTCAACAACAGTTCTAGAGAAAACAAGGAATTTTTTTTTTTTATGGTTGTTTCTCTAAGCAGCCTTTTTTTTTTTTTTAAGTATATATACTCATTTATTTGGCTGCACCGGTGGCAGCATGCAGGATCTTCACTCTTCGTGGCTGTGTGTTGGAACCCTAGTTGTAGCATGTGGGTTTCAGGTCCCCCACCAGGGACAGAACTCAGGTCCCCTGTATTGAGAGAGTGGAGTCCCAGCCACCAGACCATCAGGAAAGCCCCTCTAAGTAGCATTTGATAAAAGCTACCACATTAATGTTAGCATTTGGTGAAGTCATTCTGAAAGGACCTAGACTTCACCAAATGCTTCATTATATAATCTTTTGGAGATCCTACTTGATTCAAAAATAGTATTCACAGCTTCTTAAATTACTTTAAGAAAAAAACACTAAAAAAAAAAACAACCACTTTGACAACAATACATGTATATACAATCACAGGCAAATCAAATAATCCTGAAACGTATAAAGAACTTCCCCACAACACCTCCTCTCCAGTTAGTACTATTCCCCAGAAGTAGTCACATTGCTCTTTACCTCTTTTGGAACTGATGGTTCTAATTTTAAATTACGCTTTAATCTCCTGATTTATCAATTTTAAAACTATATTAGCCCAGGGATTTATGTGAAATAAAAAGACTTTAACTTGTTTTTATTTCCTTCTGTTTCCTAAATGTGTTTATTGTATTTTTGTGTTTTATTCTGGTTCTTGCCTTTAGGACTGGACTTTGGTATATATATTCTACACAACAGCTATTAAATACACCCAAGGAGTTTTAGCACAGTTCCAATTCTATCTCATTCTCTTGCCCCTGATTCTATTTATTATATTGTTTTTACATTGTCAAGTTTTAGAATATTTTCACTATTTTTTAATCATATTTTTCTTAAGTTTTTTATATATGGTTTCTAAATGTTGAAACTGATGAATAATGATTAGTATATATTAAATTATATGTATGTGTGTACATATATTGTTGTTCAGTCGCTCAGTCTTGTCTGATTCTTTGTGGTCCCATGGACTGCAGCATGCCAAGCATCTCTGTCCTTCACTGTCTCCCTGAATTTGCTTATACTCAACTTTCATCCTCATTCTCAAGTCGACGGTCACAGTCTGAAGACTTACACAAGCTCCCTTCACTGCATCCGCTCACTCTCTGCATTTCCACTTACTTAAGGAGACTTTGCTCCCTACATGTCAGCTGAACTCTCCCTGCGCCTAGCCAAGCCCAGTTCCTCTCATTCTGCCTCCAATCCCATCCTCTTTTGCAGATGTAAACACATTGCTCCAGCAATTCCCCTTTTCATTCCTGTTTCATCAACTTAATTCCCCCCTCTCAAAGAGGATGTTCTATTAACCTTCAAAGAGGTTGATATATATATAAAACTTCTTAGTTACAGATACATATATATATATATATGTATAGCTAGTCAAAGCTATGGTTTTTCCAGCAGTCATGTATGGATGTGAGAGTTGGACTATAAAAAAAAGCTGAGTGCCGAAGAATTGATGCTTTTGAACTGTGGTGTTGGAGAAGACTCTTGAGAGTCCCTTGGACTGCAAGGAGATCCAACCAGTCCATCCTAAAGGAGATCAGTCCTGGGTGTTCATTGCAAAGACTGATGCTGAAGCTGAAACTCCAATACTTTGGCCACCTGATGCCAAGAACTGACTCATTTGAAAAGACCCTGATGCTGGGAAAGATTCAAGGCGGGAGGCGAAGGGGATGACAGAGGATGAGATGGTTGGATGGCATCACTGACTCAATGGACATGAGTTTGAGTAAACTCTGGGAGTTGGTGATGGACAGGGAGGTCTGGCGTGCTGCAGTCCATCGAGTGGCAAAGAGTCAGACACGACTGAGCGACTAAACTGAAGACTATATGTATGCATATATATATATATATCTGAACTGAAGACTATATAGTAATACATATAATATATATTTACATATACATTACATACAAATACACACATATATATGTACATATATACACATATATGTATATATATTACTATGGTCTTCTGAGGCGTCACAGTGGTAAAGAATCCATCTGCCAATGCAGAAGATGCTGGAGACAGGGGGACATGGATCAATCCCTGGGTCAGGATGATCCTCTGAAGAAGTGCTTTTGCCTGGAAAATTCCACTGACAGAGGAGCCTGGTGGGTTATAGTCCATGGGGTCACAATGAGTTGGCTACAACTGAGCGACTACACACACAAAGATATATATCATGATATCACCATATATGTCACTTTGGAAGCGTGTTGTGTGATTAAACCCACAGGAAAAAAGATGTAAGCTTTTAAACAAGCGAACAAATAACATCTTCCCAATTGAGTTCCTTAAAGAAGATTAATTTAAGCACCAAGGTTAAATTGATTTTCTTTCTAGTTTTGGTCTTTTCTTAGCCTTACATGCATGCTATTCTTTCCTTTTTTCCTCAACTTTCATCCTCATTCTCAAGTCGACGGTCACAGTCTGAAGACTTACACAAGCTCCCTTCACTGCATCCGCTCACTCTCTGCATTTCCACTTACTTAAGGAGACTTTGCTCCCTACATGTCAGCTGAACTCTCCCTGCGCCTAGCCAAGCCCAGTTCCTCTCATTCTGCCTCCAATCCCGTCCTCTTTTGCAGATGTAAACACATTGCTCCAGCAATTCCCCTTTTCATTCCTGTTTCATCAACTTAATTTCCCCCTCTCAAAGAGGATGTTCTATTAACCTTCAAAGAGGATGTTCTATTTCATATCAACAAAACATGCTTTTCTGACCTCACTTTCCCCTCCAGCCACCCTCTATGCCTTCCTTACTTTTATCGTAAGAAAACTCTAAAGGCTTACTAATACTGTCATCAGTATCTTCCCGTGTTTCCACAGAACCACTCTAATCTAGAGCACTAATTACATTCATGTTGCCAAATCTGGCGGTCATTTTACTTGTCCTGTCAGCAGTTTTGATGACTCTCTTCCCTGAAACATGTTCTTTTTTTGGCCTCCAGGATGTGATACTCCCTTGAGTTTTTGCCTATTTCTGTGGTTGCGACTTCTCAGTTTTATTGCTCCTTTTGCCATCCTTCTGACCTCTGAACATTAGTACATCCTACAACCCAGTTCTTAGATCTTGTCCCTTTATCCATCTCTATTTGCTTTGGCTTTCTATAGCCTCATGCTTTAAAATAACACTTCTACCTTGATGATTCATATACACATATGTATATGTTTATGTCTCTCTCTGTATATATATACATATACACACACACCTTGATGACTCATATATACATATGTATATGTGTGTGCATATATACATATATATACATATACACAAACATACACACTCACACACAGTATACAAATAGCTCTCTCTCTCTCGTATCCTTTCCTGAAGCCAGACTTGTTTATCCAACTTCCTTTTCTGTAAGTCTGCCTGGATATCTAATTTCAAACACAACATATCCAAAACTGAAATCTTGACCTTTCCCTCCACGTCTGCTTCTTTCAGCCTTCCTCATCTTAGGCAATGGCAGTTCTATCTTCTAGTTTCTCAAGTCACAAATGTTGCAGTGACTCTGAGTCCTGTTAGCATTACACCCACAATGTACCTAGAATATGAGCCCTGTTCACTCCCTCCTCTGGTACCATCCTGGTCTGACCTTCTCTCATACATCTCTTGCCTGAATTTATTTTCACCCAGTTTCCTTGAATTTTTTCTTCACCCCCTTCACATTTCTTTCCAGTACATCAACTCAAGGGATAGATCATGTCTCCTCTTCTGCCTGAAACTGTTCAGTAACTTCCTATTTCACTCTGAGTAAAAGCTGATGTTTACCAGTGGACTAACAGGTCCTATGTAGTCTGTCTCCTATTATCTCTCTTCCTTGTTGCTTCAGCTACAATGGCCTCCTCGGTGTTCCTGGAACATGACGAGCATGTTCTTGCCTCAGGGCCTTTGCACAGGATGAACACTGCCCCACGCCCCCACTGGCATGTTCTACTGCAGATATCTGAAAGGCTAATCCCTTACCTTTTCCAGGTCTTGACTGAGATGTGACTTTCCCAGTGAAGCTGCCCTGATAACACTACTTAAACCTGCCAGTGCAGGGGACACGGGTTCGATCCTTGGTCTGGGAGGACTCTATGTATTGCAGAGTGGCTGGGCCTGAGCACCACAACTACTGATGCCTGAATACTCTAGAACCTGGGAGTCACAAGAGAAGCCACTGCAGTGAGAAGCCCACACACCACATTGAAGAGTAACCTCTGCAACTAGAGAAAGCCCAAGCATAGCATCAAAGACCTAGTGCAGCCAAAAATAGTAAATAAAATTTAAAAAATACATATTTCACTTATTTATTTTGTTCCTTATCTGTTTTGTTTCCCTCTTACTAGAATATGGGCTCCATGTCTTTTCTATTTATTGCTGCAGGAAATTCTTATTTGTTGAGGCAATTTGACTTTCTTTATATCCTTGGTTAATTGATTATTTTAGAGTATGTATCTAGGTTTATGTCTTGAAATCCCCTTCTCTTCCACTTGGCATATTTGATGACCATTTTTCGTCTCTAGCTCAGAGAAGTTTTCTTCTGCCTTTTCTTTTCTTTCCTTATTCTCTTCCTTCTGTATAGTTCCTGCCATCTCTGTCTCAAACACCTTTTGGTCATGTGCTGTGTCTTTTAACTTTTCTTTCATATTTTCCATTGCTTTGAATTTCCTCTCTTTTGGGGGACTGCCTTGATTTATCTTTCAGCTCACCAACTTCAGTTGTGTGTATTTTATCATGCAGTTCCTTGCCTTTTTGCAAATATATTTTTAATTAACATAAATATCTTTCTTGTTCTCTAATTGCTCTCTTTTACACAGCAGTTTGTTATGATGAAAATAACATTCTCCAATGTTTCTGAAGATGCTAATTCAGATTTTTGAAAAGACCTCTTCTATTGTTATCCCACATTTGGCTATTTTATAATTTCATTTTAGACTCTCATTTTAATGCTGTTTGTTTTCCTTAGCATTCCTGATAAGCTATTATAGTCTGCTCTTATTTGCAAGAAATGGCTGAAATGCATTTCCTCTGAAATTCAATTGATTAGGTTTTATCAAAAACCTATTAGGTGTTATCAAAACACATTGATTTTTATCTAGTTATAAATAAATGCATACCTAGTATATAAAATATATAAATTACAGAAAAATAAAGGAAGGAAAAAGTCATGCATAAGTCATTATCTATAAATAACCACTGATAAACATTTTTGTGTATTTTCTTCCTCACATTTTCTAATACACACACACACACACACATACATAACTACTTCTTGCTATTTAAGAAACACCAGCACACTTTGGGGAAAACAAAGTCTCTGCTGTCATGAAGATTATAGTCTAGTAGCAGGAAAAGATAGAACTGAAACAATCCCAGAGATTAGAGCATAATTACAAATTGCTATAATCCAGAAAGAAGAAAGAGATGGCTCTCTGATTTCATAAAAACAAAAGAAAACTAAGCTGAACCGAGATGACAGGAATGCCTTCCTTCAGTACTCGATTATGTCCTGAGTAGGATTTAACTAGGTGAAGAGAGGAAGAAGATAATTTGAGACAAGAGAAATATGGATGTATATATCCATCCCCGAGGCAGGAGAGAAAAGTGGCTTTAAGGAAAGAGAAAGAAGCCAGAGGCTGGCATGTGGGAATGAAGGAGAGGATGGGATAGAGGGGCCTGGAAAGGCAATAAGAAGTGAGATAGTGTCCAGTCTGCTGGCTGCATTTAAGATTTTTGTCTTTATCTTAAAAGCATTTGCAGGACTTAAACAGGAAGACTGCTGTGATTTGCTTTAAGCTTTGAAAGGGTTACTCTGACTGCAATGGAGAGAACCCATCAGAGAGACTGTTAGGACACAAGTTAGGGGATTATTACAGTCATCCAGGTGAGACAGGATAATATCTTAAACTGCTGTGATGACACAGAAGTGGGGAGAAGCACTTAGAGGGAAATGTCAAGGATGCCTCTGGGATTTCTAACACAGCTAGATGGATAGGGTGTTCTACACCACAGGGAATATCACCATGTTTCTGGAGCTTTTGAGTTCTGGGTTTCCCTGATGGCTCAGACGGTAAAGAATCTGCCTGCAAGGCAGGAGACCCAGGTTCAATCCCTGGGTTGGGAAAATCCCCTGGAGAAGGGGATGGCAACCCACTCCAGTATTCTTGCCTGGAAAATTCCATGGACAGAGGAGCCTGGTGGGCTATCTGAGTCAGACACGACTGAGCGGCTAACACTTTGAGTTCTGCAAGAATTGCACACGTTAGATTTGCAGAACCTTTGCGACGGTCAAGTGAAGACAGTTGATTCCTCATGTTTAAAGCTCAAAGAGGCCTGCCTGAGCTGGATGGACGATACACACTGGAGACTCATAGGCCAGAAGATGGGAAGTGAAGCTGTGGCCTGGGGAACCACTTAACGTATGGGGCCTCTTCCAGAAAAGATGGCACTGGCTTATAATGCATCAATTGTGCAAGACTGCCTGTTTCCTCATGTCTTTCTAATTTGCATTACTAAATTAATCTTTTCCAAACCTGTTCTTATCCTTGTTACTTTGGCCTGAATTTTTAAGTGAGGTTAAACATCTGTGTCTGCATTTATTGCAAGAATTCCCCCCCCCCCCCACCATAACTCTGAAATGTGAAAGTATATTATTCTGGAGAGGAAGTCTATAGATTCATCAGTTCTCAAACCGACTGTGAAATCATTCAGAACCACCAATGGGGAGTTGTTCTGAACAAGGAAGTTTACTCTTCCACTGGTCAGCCCTGCAAATATTTAATCACTCTGTTCACTGTCCTTTAAAGCCATCTCTCCCACAGAGTAACCCATCCTCATGCATTAACCCTTTGAGTTTCTGTCTTCTTAAACTGAGCCAGAGTCATCCTGCCGTGGCTCTGGGATCACCCGTGCAGCCCTGGACACGTCAGGCATATTCTACATTCCCCTTTACTCCCTTCTAATGTGCAGAGTCTTCCTGCTTCTAATATTTTTTGTTTCGCAAAACAAAGAAGATCTGGTGATGCTTTTATTCCACTGTGACTGAAACTCATTCCCTCTAATCTGCTAATTTCTAGAGATTCAGCTGCTCAGATATTGCTTTCTAATCACAGAAAGCAATGCCAGTAAACGTGTCGAGGGTGGGGGTGGGAGTTGAGGATGCCAAGGTGCCCATCCAAGGCTGGCTGCTTCTCTCTGCTCTCCAGGAAGTACAGCTTAATCAGTGAAAAGCATTCCTGGGGCTGTCACTAGGGGGAGTGTGAGTCAAATGTTTCACTTGGAAAATGCCAGAAAGGGAGGCAGGGTGGGGGCGGGGGCGATGGTTTGGAATGCTGGGACAGAGAAAACACTGAAAAGTTAGGAAGGAATTTGTGGGGCTGTGTCCTTCCTGGCTGTTGCACGAAGTGTGGGTCTGGACCCGCTGGAAGCAGAGCCTTTGGTGCAGGATTCATCTGCAGCCAGGAACTCTAGGCAGAACTGAGGGAGAATGCCAGGGAGGGGAGGGAGAAGCCACATTCTTGACTCTTCCAGGCACAGGGAGGGACGTAGGGTTGGTAGGATTCCTGCACACACTTTCGAATGTAGGTGCGGGCCTCTTTGATCTTGCAGCATGATCAGTGAAGGGAGATCCTTCAAAACATGAGCTCAGGCACCATGACATCAGATGGGAAATAAACATTTAGTGAGTCCTGCTTGGTATAATCCGCTGTTCTGAGAACAACAGAAGGGAGAGAGAAAGGAAAAGAAACAAAACAGGAAAAAGATACAATCTTTGGACTTACCTTTTAAATCTTCTTTGGGAATTTGCAATGTTTTCATTTCCACCCTTGTCTCACTTCATCAATACCTCCTTCACATTTTTCATCCTTTTGTTACCATGTCTGTATTCGAAAACAAGCTCAACTCTGTTTCCCCATTGAAGCGAGACTTTTCTGGATCTGACACTGCTCCTTGACCCCCATCCTGACCTATTGCTGTCCCCTTCCACAACCAGACTTGTTGAAAGTGGTCTCCTGTCTGTCACTGCTCATTCATCCAGTCGTCAACTACACTTTGGGTTCTGCCCACAACACTCCATGAAACTCTTTGGGCCAAGGTCCTGGAAGATGACTTTCACTGGAAACGATCCCTGCTAGCCCCACCTCCAGCAATCCAGTTCCCTTCTGCACAGTCATGGGGAGGAATGTATTCTGTGTTATTCCAGAGATACTGCTGCTGCTGCTGCTGCTAAGTCGCTTCAGTCGTGTCTGACTCTGCGCGACTCCATAGATGGCAGCCCACCAGGCTCCGCCGTCTCTGGGATTCTCCAGGCAAGAACACTGGAGTGGGCTGCCATTTGCTTCTCCAACGCATGAAAATGAAAAGTGAAAGTGAAGTTGCTCAGTCGTGTCCGACTCTTCGCGACCCCATAGACTGCAGCCTACCAGACTCTTCCATCCATGGGATTTTCCAGGCAAGAGTACTGGAGTGGGGTGCCATTGCCTTCTCCGAGAGATACTGCATACATATACAATTGAACATTTTAATGTATCTTTTAATATCCACTTTTACAAAAAAGAAACACTGTTTTGTACTTCCTTTTAAAATATGCAATGTATCTTAGTAACCTTTCTGTATAAGGAAGACATTTAATGTTTCAAAGGGTCAGGTTTCCATCATATTGAGGTAATAAAATATATTTAGCCAGCCTGTTTTTAAGGGACACTAGGAGTGTTTGATATTCTGCTATGACAAACAATGCTTCAGTGAATGAATACAAATATGTCACTCCATACTGCTGTAAGAGTAACTTCAAGATGGCTTCTGAGAACTGGAATTGCTGGGTTCAGGGCAGATGTGTTTGTAAATTTAATCTATGTTGCCAAGTTGTTATTACTCCTGCCAGAAAAACGGGTCAAATACCCCTTTCTCTACCCTGCTTAAACTTCTTGTTTATCTGATAGGTGAAAAGCAGCCTCTCTGAGTTTTAAATGAGCATCTCTTCTTATGTTTAAGAGCCATGGCAGGGGACCTCCCTGGTGGTCCAGGGGCTGAGACTCCATGCTGTCAGTACAGGGGGCCTGAGTTCGATCCCTGGTCAGGGAGCTAGGTCCCATATGCTGCAACTAAGACTCAGCACAGCCCAATAAATAAATAAATAAATACATAAATATTAAAAAAGAGCCATTGCAGATTGACTATTTTCTAACTATGAATCTTCATGTAACACATTCTAGATATTTCTGATAATTCCCATCACCTTTGAGATAAAGCGAAACTCCTAAGATGGCCTTTCTTCTCCCTACAGCCTGGTTTGTAATTGCACCTTCTTCCCACCCTCAGCCCTGCAGGCTTACTGAGTGGCTTTCTGTCTTGGAACACTACTCTCTTGCCTCTGTCTGCAGTGTCCTCCACCCCAGGTCACGTGCGGTCAACTATTTGTCACCTTAGGGAAGGCCTCCGTGATTTCTACCTCCAAACGCCCTGCCCTTCGATCTATTAGGTCCTTGTGATTTCTCTGTCTCTAGGACCACTCTTGACAGGATGTTGGTCGTCAATAAATATTTGTTGAATGGATGAGAGGCTGAATAGCCCTACAACTAAACGGATTTCGTAAGCAGGATCTCCAAGCAGGATTTCAGCTGCCAAAGGAAAATTTCTAGATGTACTTATTCTATTGCTATCCATGCATTTTTCCACCCCTCTCTCTTTTTCTTTTTTTCCCCCCTTGACTTAAAACACAACCATGGAAACAAATGCCTCTCAGAGTCCATGAATTTCAAAGTCATTTTGCTTAGCGATGTGATGGTTCAAGGGAAGTATGTTCTTTGCGGTGGCTTTTATTAAAGAAAAGATCAAATTTTTGAGACACCGTATAGGTTTAACTTTCTCTTAAGGGGAATGGAAAATAGTTGGCTCTTCATTAGTAGGAGCCACTACTGCCGGGTGGGTTTGACCTGAACATGAATGCTCAGGTCACTCTTCAGTGAAGAGGTGTTTCCATGCTCCAGTTCGGCTCCAAGTAGAACTGGCCCCTGCACCGTTCTTTAGAAAGCATGTCTGCTGGTACAGAGAAGGCAACCATCCCAGGGCTGAGCAAGCCTCATTACTGATCGAATCAATCCTCTGAAAAGCATTTTGATACTTAAAAAATTAGCTTTGTTTTTCTGGAACGTCGACATATATAGAACTCTTGAAAACCACTGACTATACATTGGGTTTTACTGATGTGCTATTTCTGAATCCTGCTGGGTTTTTACCACCCCCAGCGTGTTTCTTCAGAATTCACATATGTGGTATTGACCATCCCCTTGGGACTCTAAACGAGCGAGTGCTGTAAGTGGACAGCGGCATCTTGACCCACGCTGCGGGCAGAGGCCAGGGGAGGAGAGGCATAATTGCGGTGGTCTGGGAGACACAGGCTGTCTCCTGTGGAAGGGCCGTGGCCATCACTTAGAAATGGCATGTCTCCAGAGGTGCAACAGTGTCAAGCACAAGGCTGAATGTACTTCCAGAGCGATGTGGGAGAATAAAGGGTTACTCCAGCCTGGGCCAGGGATGCTGTGTTTTCCTTGGAGGGCTTTACTTTTTTTTTAATTAATTTTTTTTTTTTTAAATATTCTGGCTGTGCCACATGGCATGTTAGATCTTAGTTCCCTGACCAGGGATTGAAACTGCATCCCTTGCATTGGAAGTGTGGTGTCTTAACCACTGGACTGCCAGGGAAGTTGGGTTTTACTTCTCTGGGCTCCTGGTAATTGCCTGCTGCAACCCTCTGGGATGTGCTTCTCCAAGGATTTTACCCCAAATATCACTGAAGTCCATTTCTATGCAGTCAGTATTCCTTTCCAAAGGAGTTACACTAAGAGAGTCTTCTGATCACAAATTTATATTTTTTATTTGAATGACAATTTGTTCATCAAATAGTTTCTATAGTTGTCTTTGAGGAGTTAAGACTTTAAAATCTAACAAAAAAAGTAGCATAAAAGCAAATATATGGACATGTATAGGTATGTATGTATTCATATGTATTTGCTTTTATATATTTTCATACATAGGGGGCTTCCCTGGTGGCTTAGATGGTAAAGAACCCTCCTGAAACATGGATCAAACCCAGGTTTGATCCCTGGGGAGAGCCCCTGAAGAAGGAAATGGCAACCCACTCAAGTATTTTTGCTAGAGAGTTCCACGGACAGAGGAGCCTGGGGGGCTACAGTCTATGGAGTCGCAGAGTTGGACATGACTGAGCGACTAACACATTTTTTTCACTTAAAAAAAATTTTTTTTCATACATAAAATCAAACTCAAGAGAATTGAGCCTTTCCTTCTATAATTGGAATCTTGGTCTCCAATAAGAAAATGCACCTTCTTATGACTTATAAACTTAATGTCTGAATCTGTTATGTTTTGGGAGAAACTAAATTGGAATTCCAAGAAAATTTTTCTGGGGACTGCCTTGCTCACAGGTCAGAAACCTATCAGACCCCACAGAAGAGGGCCAGGCACTCCCCCAAAGCCCCCGATTGTTGAGAGTAATTCTAAACCCATGTGTATGGAAGCTGCCAACATCAGTCCAAAGAAACACGTCAGTGCTCTTTCAGGGTATTTCAATCCAAGAATGTGGTTTCTTTCTGTATGTGGTTTCTTTTAAATGTGCAATACATTGCTGCAATACAGGTTTGGGGAAGAAAAAAATAAAGATGGATACATGTAACTAAAATAAAACCGGGGCCATAGGAGACTGTTTACAGAACAGTAAAATGTTAAAAAAATCAGAGGTTCTCAGACCCCCGACCCCTAAAGGAGGAACCATTATTTTACTTCTGTATAATTTATGCAGTTGCAAAGCTGCAGATGCCCTGCTTACGGGCCTCTAAAGGTGGAGGCAGGCTGCTGGTCAGTGCCTGGGCATGTGGGCAGTCTTCCGACAGCTCAGCTGCTGGAGATAGCGCTAATCCTCTCCCTGCACTCCGTGAAGGGAGCCGTTCTCAACTCTGGAGATCCTGAGAACGTACTGCTCGGGGTGTGAAGCAGAGTCCACCAGTTAGAAGCGTGGGTATTAGAAGTATTTAACAAACCAGACAAAAACCAGCTGCCACTGTCTGAACCCCCATCCCCACCCCCCATGCTTTGATCAATTTAATCCTGAAGTGTCCATACAAAACGAGAAGGAAAGATTCATGAGTCACAGCAAAAAATCAAAGATGAGGCCATAGTTTATGTCTCCAGCATCAGAGGGTCAATTTGTTTCCCTAAATGCTTCGAAAATCCAAGAGGCCAGGCCAATCAAAGCCTATTCTTTTGGATGACATATACTTCCATCATTAGCCAGTTTAGTGGGGGTTATTTTTATAGGGGCTTAGGAAGGCCACCCAAGCTTGTTTGTTATTTTCTAGTAATTTCTTAAAGCATCCGGATAAGCTTCCCTTCTTCTTGCCATGGCTCTCCACCTCACATTTTCCAGAACTCTATCCCTACTTCCTCCATCAAGAGTAAATCATCACTTCCTCCCAAGAAGAAAGGGTTTTGGACCTCAGGGCCCATGGCATGGCAGGTGGAGCACTTTCTTTGAATGTTAAGCTGCCCCTATGGCTCACCTGGTTTCCCCATCTCCAGGATGGAACCCAGAGCTGGCATCATCACATGGGCATCACATGGGCAAACTTATGTGAAGCTCTGAGCATAGGGGATATTTGGAGACACTCACAAAGTTTCATCTTGACCCCCACGTGGCCCCCCTCATAAGAATGTTTTCCCTTAAACCATTTGAGATGAGTCAGAGATAGCAAAAGTAAGAGCTGGAAAAAATGATCCTCCCAGGAGACCTGGCAGTGAAAGTCTGCCTTCAAAGCAAGTTCTTCATGGAAAATGTCCTTTCTCAAGTGTATGAATCTACTAATTATGGAAGAAAACTTTGGATTGGCCATTGCTGTCCAAACGTGTCAGCCTGCCAGTGTGTGACTTTTGGAAATGCCATTCGCACGGTCTGTTTTTCTCTTAGGGCTTACTGGCTCACACGGCAGCAACACCATGGCTTTCCCAACTACAACATGCTAAATATCAGTTCAACTTAATGTTGTCTTGACCACATTCCTATGTGTCTGGCCCTACGTTGCCAAAGGGGAATGCGAACTTGGCCCACTCTCCCCCTCCTTTTTACTGATGGTGTCACCTTCAGATCCTTCTGTCCAAACCAAGTACAGACCATTACACACAGCAGGAGGGTTAACTTGGCTCCAGCAAAAGTGAGAACGTTCCCACACATGTATGCTTGTTTTTCAGTGAGCTGCATAAGAGCACATTTAAGGTGCCTCAAGGGTCTTTGAATCCTGGAAGATTTGCTATGAAGAGTATCTTCTGCGTTTCCATTCTTTAAAGTTTGATGACCCAGGTGTGACAGGTACAATTACTGTCCTTCCCATCTCTTTCCCCATCTGTATCTCACTTCTCCAGCTCATATCCCCTCCTTCCATGCCACACCTGGAATCATCTCCCTGAAATGCCAATGTGAGGGTAACATTTAAAGGCTCAAAAATCTCTCAGAAGCTTTTTATTGCCCACAAGACCTTTGCTACCAGAATAACACAGAAAGCCATTCGTGAGCTCATTGTCTCCTTCTCTGTTCACCTCTTGCTGTTATTGTCTGCCCCAAGGAGTGTGTTTCAGAAATACTTAACCTCCTGTAATTTCCCAAATTTTTCATTCTGTTTCTTGCTTTTGTGCCTTTGAATGCTCTCTTTGTGCTGAACAAACTTCTACTCATCCTTCAAAATCCTACTCAGATATCACTGTCTCTTTAAGCCTTTTTCTGTATGTTGAATATTCTTGTTTTATGGTGTGTACTGTTCTGTACTGTAAATAAATGTTGGTTCATTTATGTACTTCTTTCTTTAGATTTGAAAATCATCCAGCCTGGTTTATAGTAACTGGATTGAATATGGTGAAGAATTTTAATGTAATTGCTGTTGTGGAAAAAAAATAACTGATAATTTAATTATCAATCATGTTGCCCAGAAGGTGACATTATTGGACTTGGAAGCCAAACATGTAGCCTCAAGCTTAGGGGTATATTTCATCTGAGACTATACCAAGTAATATATTGGGTATGAGTAAGTTTACAGAAATATTTGTAAAAATTTGCCTAGCAGGTGTTCATAATTTCATTGGTAATACAAAGTTGGGTAATAATTAATATGCTAACTAAATGACTTTCCTTATATTTTTCATGGAACTCAGTCTTGGTATGTAGACATCTGGCTTGTTAGCACATTTCAATTTAGTACCTATTATTATTGTTTTCATCCATTACTTTAGTTCTAGTCTTTTAAGCAATTACACTGGTTGTTTCTTACTTTTAGTATTTTATAAGTTCAATGTTCCTATGCCTTTATTTTTTAAATTATATTTACAAAGTCTTAATTATCTTTTTGCGTTTGTATTTTTGTATTTTTTTAAATTTACTTTTAACTGCAGGATAATTGCTTCACCCATGTTGTGTTGGTTTCTGCTGCACAACAGCGTGAATCAGCCATAAGTATACGTATGTTCCCTCTCTCTTGAACCCTCTTCCACCCCCCACCCCACTCACTCCTCTGGGTCATCACAGAGCACCAGGCTGAGCTCCCTGTGTTATATACAACTTCCCGCCAGCTGTCTGTTTTACATATGGTCATGCATATGCTTCAGGGCTACTCTTTCAGTTCATCCCACCCTCTCCTTCCCCCACTGTGTCCATAAGTCTGTTCCCTATGTCTGAGTCTCTATTCCTGCCCGGCAAATAGATTCACCAGTATCATTTTTCTAGGTTCCATATATATGTGTTAATAAACGATATGCTTTCCTCTTTCTGACTTACTTCACCCTGTATAACAGGCTCTAGGTCCTATGCCTTCATCGTGTTAAAGTGTCTCCTCACTCCCTACCTGTGAGCATTCATCAGACTCACAATTTTACAGTTGGATGGGATTGTTAACACATCATCTGATTCTTTTTTCTTTTATGTTACAGGGTAAACTGAGGAGCAGAGAAATGTTTTGTGTGACTGGTGTAGCTGGTTGGTGGCTGAGCCAAGACCAGTTGGTCCTGAGACTTCCTTCCAAGCTTGGTGCCCTGTCTGCTGCCCAGGTGGTTTCCTTCCATTGGCTTCTTCACTGATCTCTTTCTCCTTCCCAACCTCTTTCAGGGAAATCAGTTCACCTTACCCAACAGTTCCAGTTCCTTCTATGCTTCTGGGTATCAGGGTTGGGGGTGAGGAGGGGGAAAGTTTGTCCCTATTGAATTTTCCATTTCCTATTTGAGAAAGGTTTTTGCTTTCCCTCATTTGATTTTATGGTTTTCCAATATTCTTACTGAGTATATTTTGTTTATTTAGACCATCTATACTTTATGTGGTTAAAATATGTGATCCTTTTCATTTTTCTTTCTTTCACATTTTCCTTAGTAGAAAATAATCCTAAGTTTTGGTTAGCACATACCATTTCCTTATAAAACATTATGGGTTACTTTGGATATTAATATTCTTCAATTAAAAGAAAGATTCTTTTCATAGAAGGTCAGAAGACTCCTGCTCCAGGCTGATTCCCACTGCTTCCATTCCCTTTATAACATCCTCCCTCTGTGTCAAACCTTTGCTTGAAGACATCCAAAGATAGGGAGCTTGGTATTTCTATGAAATTCCAACTGCCTCTGGACACACTACCTTTTAAAATCTTCTTTTTAATCCAGTTGAGTCAGGCTCTCTCTCAGTAATATAATTCTGAGTTCAGAGCCATAAAAAACAACTTGAGTTCTACTTTCAGCCAACTAATCCTGTATTTGAAAACAGCTTTCATTTCCCCCTGCGCCTGTTCTTCCTCTGGCTAAACATTCCCATTTCCTCTAAACCGTGATCCAATAATTTGGTTTTAAGTTCCCCCTCATCCTGATGACCTACTAAAGGGCCAGAAACGACTGCAGCTCCCCAGGTGGACTCTGACCAGAGAGGCTGAGCTCTCCTCTTATTCCTGACCTGTGCGATCATGCTTTTTCACGCGAGGCATCTTTCTGCCAACTCACATGGAGTGGTTTGTTATGTGGTGACTTGCATCCTCCGCAAAAGATAGGCTTAAGTCCTAACCCTTAGTAGCTCAGAAGGTGGCCTTGTTTGGAAACAGGGTTTTACAGAAGTAACTAAGTAAAATGAGGTCTTTAGGGCAGGCCCGAGTCCAACCCTTATGAAAAGGGGAAATTAGGACACAGAGACAGACTCCCACAGAGGGAGGATGAAGTGACGGCACTGGGAGAGGACAGCCACACAGCTGGAGGGATGCATGGACAAGCCAAGGAGCGCCAAGGATGTTTGGCAAACACCAGAAGCCAGAAGAGGCAAGGAAGACTTCTCCCGTGGGGCCACCAGAGGGTGCGTGGCCCTGTCAACACCTTGACTCCAGATTTCTGGCTTCCAGGACTGCGAGACAACACATTTCTGTTGTTTGAAGTCACTCTGTTCTCGGTATATCATTGAAGTGGTCCTGGGAAGAGGATGCACTGTTCTTTCACCAAAGCTCCCTGCCCATTATTCCCCACTCTGTAATCTCTTTTTCCCTTCCCTCGAATAGTTCCTGGTCTTTCCAATCCATGTGAAAAGCTCTTTATTTAAAGTTTCATTTCTGTTTGATTTGGCTCATCACCTAAGCCAATTGAGATCTTGTATGTCCTGTTTCCATCACGTGGGTATTTTTATCTGTTTCAGTTTAGAGTCTCCTAGAGTTCCTGGAGTCCTTATTCAAACCACTGGGAAAAGCATTGACCGAGATACAATAGATGCTCCAGAAATCCCCTTTAGGTCAATGCTGACTTTCTTTGCTGTGGTCGTTCAACCTGTTTTAAACCCAGCCAACTTCCTTGATCCAATTTAAAACTTTCTGTCTTGAATACAAGACAAAATACTATGAAAGACACTGTCTAACATCTTGCTACAATCATGATGTGCCATTTTATATCATTCTTTCTTGCCAGTTCAGTAGCTCTATCAACAATTAATCCGGGATGATTTACTCCATATTATCCCAATTACTTTTTCTTTTTGAACTTGATTTTCTAAGTCAACTCAAACCAAGTTTTTAATAATTCAGTCAAGAATCTTGACTGAAACATCTATCAAATCTTTTTGTGGAATCTGTCTCTTTGCTCTGACAATGTAAACCATAATTCTCTTCTATTTTTTCTGGCTCTTTAAAGATTCAGCTCAGAGAACACATTTGCATCCCTAAGCCTCTCCCCAATCCTCTTCAAATATTCATATGTATTTTTTCCCAATCATGAGACTTAAGTTGTTTTTTTTTTTTATAATTATACTCTTATAATTTCTATGCTTATCTTGTTTTTTGATTCACTCTTAGCATTATTTCATCTGACCTTTTCAGACTGAAGATTGTTTTTGACAGGGAAGATGAAACACATAAGTTTGAATGAACTCTTATGCATATACAATGCCTATAATACATGTATAAACATCTGATAATAATTACATCTTAAATTTCTTACATTTTGAAATAATGAAAGCATTTTGGTACATACTCCAGTCTGTAGGTGGACAGCTATAATTGTCATATATGTTCTCAACTTTTTACTTGATAACAAGGATCAGTCACTGAATATTTTCTTTGAGCACCCTTTTCTCAAGGTTGACTACCATTTCTCTTGACAATAAATAAAGATTTGTGTCTTCTTGATAAAGTTTCAGAATGTCCTAGAACAGTCTGGTTCATTTCAAGTAGATAATTTTTGAAGAGGATAGTATGTAGGTCAATACTAAAATAGCTTATATGCATTGTTGTACACATTGTCTGAAAGACAGCATACCACACATATTCCGTATATAATATGGCAAAATACCCAGGGCTTACCTGTTTAAGGAGCATCACATAAAATTTGAGTTGACTTAGGAAATCAATACATGCTTTGTCAATGCTAAAGGTATCTGTAAGAGGCATTAGACCCAGGAGCTGATTGTCCTTGTCACATTTTGGAAATTATTGCCCAGATCTACCTGTTACTTAACATAGAATGTGACAGCCAGATGGATTAAAACCTCACGCCTGGCCTTCCACACTGGAGTTGCAGCTGGGCAAGCAAGGAACAGCACAGAGGGTAGCTGGGAAGATACAGTTCTCAGACACTCTTCAGGTATGTGATTGGAGTTGGTGCCAGGGAACCCACAGCAAGTCATGCTTTAATTCAATCAACGTATCCTAGGTACCTGCTTTGTGCCAGGCATTGTGATAAGTGTGGGCAGTCCAGGTTGGCAATGGGTAAGACAGACACTTGGCTGGTGTTTAGCGTCAGATCTTTAGTCCCTGAAAGCAGTCTTGGAAAGACACATAGGCAGGACCACAGGCATTTCAGGGGAGCTAGAATTCCAGGAAGGTGTCAGAATGAACGGGGAAGTGGTCACATGGAGAAAGCTCAGGAAGAAGTGCTCAGAGTCAGGGTGTTAGCAGACGAGCTCTTTGCCGAGTAAGTAGGGACGTGACTTATGCAGCACAGCAGGCACTTAGGGACAGCCTTTTGTGACCACAATGCAAGCTTGACCATGACTAGAGAGCTGGGCAGAGCATCTGTATTTTATTTCTGGCCTGACTGCATGCAGGACGGTGGAAGGGACAAGACAGTGAGGGAGGCCCAGGTTGTTTCTATATTCCCGTAACTAGCAATCGGGCTAGGACTGAACCTGTTGGTGTTTTCTAAGTCACCACTGATTACTTGCATTATTTCTGTCACATCTGTTAGCATCAAATTGTGGATGAGACGGCTCAGAGCTATCTATTCGAGCTGTATATCCCAGGGATCCTTTTACAGAGACTCTAGAACTAGGGGATAAGTCAAAAGAAATAATATTTGGCCCTCGGAAAATTCTGGAAGATGTTAACCTTGGGAAATGTAGGCACCCAATAAAATTCTGAGGTCCCCCATGATGACTCTGCTCTTATGATCCTAGTTATTCCTAGACCCTTTTCCTATTTTTTGAAAAACTTATTTATTTGGCTGCATTGGGTCTTAGTTGCATCGTGTGGTATCTTGTGGCTGTCGCAGGCGCAGTAATTGTGGCTTTTGGGCTCCAGAGTGTGCAAGCTCAGTTGCAACACGTGGGTTTAGTTGCTCTGCAGCATGTGAGATCTTAGTTCCCCAACCAGGGATCCAACCCACATCCCCTGCAGTGCAAGGAGGATTCTTTACCACTTGGACCACAGGGAAGTCTCTAGACCCCTTTCCTATTAACCAGGATCCCTCTGGCCTGGACAAGGCTTTGAATATTGATATAATTTCTGATTTTTTTTTCAAATTTCTCTTTCCTTGTCACAAACTTGACCAGAGAGCATTAAAAAATCACTCACTCAGTTGTCCCTTTATGCAGATGGTCTGTCATTTGAGTAACTAACACCATTTTCCTCTAAAGAATGAGCTGAGACCCTATTTGATAGACAGAGATACATTTTCTCCAGGACTTGAGATTGCTTTAGTATAGCTATCAGACATTTCTCAAAGATCTGGTGAGACAGATTTATTTTTGAACATCTTGGTCATGATAGCAAACTGTGCCATTTTTCTTATCATTTTCACCAACAGACTTCGTAATGAATCTGATGTTGCTGCCAGAAACAGACTTCACATCCTCTCAAGATTGAAAACTCTCTGGATGTTTTATTGACTGCCTTATATGACTTTTCTCTAGCTAATGTACAATCAACATGCTTTTAACTTCTTGTAAAGCAAAGGAGAGATGGGAAAACAGTCCACAGTACATTACTTTCTATTCTCAGAGTGTGGTGGGTATTTATCCTTTGATAAAGGGGAATGCTCTTTCAAATAACACAAAGGACAACATCATTATTTGGTTCTAAACAAAAGTTCTAAAAGTCCTACACCTTCCCCTCTTTTCTCCCTCCTTTCTTTTTTTTTATGCTTCAGTTCAGTTCAGTTCAGTTCAGTTCAGTAACTCAGTTGTGTCTGACTCTTTGGAACCCCATGAACCGCAGCACGCCAGGCCTCCCTGTCCATCACCAACTCCCGGAGTCCACCCAAACACATGTCCATTGAGTTGGTGATGCCATCCAACCATCTTATCCTCTGTCATTCCCTTCTCCTCCTGTCCTCAATCTTTCCCAGCATCAGGGTCTTTTCAACTGAGTCAGCTCTTTGCATCAGGTGGCCAGAGTATTAGAGTTTCAGCTTCAACATCAGTCCTTCCAATGAACTCCCAGGACTGATCTCCTTTAGGATGGACTGGTTGGATCTCCTTGCAGTCCAAGGGACTCTCAAGAGTCTTCTCCAACACCACAGTTCAAAAGCATCAATTCTTCTGCACTCAGCTTTCTTCACAGTCCAACTCTCACATCCATACATGCCTACTGGAAAAACCATAGCCTTGACTAGATGGACCTTTGTTGGTAAAGTAATGTCTCTGCTTTTTAATATGCTGTGTAGGTTGGTCATAACTTTCCTTCCAAGGAGTAAGCGTCTTTTAATTTCATAGCTGCAATCACCATCTGCAGTGATTTTGGAGCCCAGAAAAATAAAGTCTGACACTGTTTCCACTGTTTCCCCATCTATTTGCCATGAAGTGATGGGACCAGATGCCATGATCTTAGTTTTCTGAATGCTGAGCTTTAAGCCAACTTTTTCACTCTCCTCCTTCACTTTCATCAAGAGGCTCTTTAGTTCCTCTTCAGTTTCTGCCATAAGGGTGGTGTCATCTGCACATCTGACGTTATTGATATTTCTCCTGGCAATCTTGATTCCAGCTTGTGCTTCAACCAGCCCAGTGTTTCTCATGATGTACTCTGCATAGAAGTTAAATGAAGGGGGAGGAGCCAAGATGGCGGAGGAGTAGGATGGGGAGACCACTTTCTCTCCTACAAATTCATCAAAAGAATAACTGAATGCAGAGCAAACTTCGCAAAACAACTTCGGATCGCTAGCTGAGGTCATCGGGCGCCCAGAGAAGCAGCCCATTGTCTTCGAAAGGAGGTAGGACAAAATATAAAAGATAAAAAGTGAGACAAAAGAGCTAAGGACAGAGATCCGTCCCGGGAGCTCTTAGGCGGCATTGCTTGGGGTAGGGTCCGGGCCCGAGTGCCCTGAGGACAATCGGAGGGAACTTCTGTGAGTTGCCAACTTGAACTGTGGGAGACCAAAAGAGAGAGAGTAAATTAACCGGCCGAACACACTGCCGGCCGTTCGCAGAACAAAGAGACCGAGAGGGTCCAGAGAGGAGCTCACAGGCTGCGGACCGGCCCAGCCCCGCCGGAGGCAGGAGGCAGGAGGCAGGGGGGAGGGGAAGGTCGCGGCGAGACACAGGGCGCAGGCACCCGACCGGCGCGGGCGGGGACTGGGGCTGGGGACGCGGAGGGCAGAAGGCGCGCGCGCGCCCGACTGGCGCCAGAGGAAACTGAGACTGGGTCCGC